>NW_022146546.1:302041-353686 GCF_002938485.1 Sitophilus oryzae
AATGATACGTTTACGTTAGACTGCCGGAGTGCTGACGTCACGAATGTCAAATTGCTTTCCAACGAACAAGGTTTAGTTCTTTTATATTTCTATTGAGCTCTCCCAAATGACGCCACAAGTTAATATAAAATGTAAAAAAACAGGTGATTGTCGACAACCGCCAACTTATGTCTGGTATTTTCAATACGCCTATGATGGTTGCGCATGTTGCAAAATCTGTGAATTTTTTGTAATTGTTTGCGTCAATATGGATAATTAATAATAATAAATGACGTGGTATCTTGAATGTAAAGTAAAAAATATATTAACTTTGATTTTTACATTATTTCTGGTTATAATAGATTGATTGCCATTTTATTACAAAATAATTATTAACTACAAAACCTATTTATTACACTCATTCCATTAGTTCCACAATTAACGGAATTACTTTGTTTTTTTTTAGACCGATATGTTTTTATACGGAGTTATAGAAAACAAATGGTTATAATTATGTATACAGTTATGTTGATAGACACCTTCACCTTGATGTATAATAATTAGTTTTGCTTGTTATTATTATAAATATAGTTTGTAGAATCCTTTAACTAGAACTGATTTTTTGTGTTGCCAGAGTAGATAAATGCTAATTAAAATTAATAATATTGTCATTGTATTCTGGAGCTATTGGCCTGATGAATTTATCCACCATTATATAGATTTGTTGGCCACCCATAGTTTTGTGGCCATTTTCGTGATTGCTTGTGTCTATTGAAGGGTCTATGCCTTTGAATGACATCGATGAGCCTTGTCATCTGCCTACCCGGGCTAACGTAATATAACATTGCTACGCTCACCCAATGTATTTAGAGCACCAAATCTAGAATTCAAGAACGGTAAACTAATAGGATTGCTCATCCTCATAAGACGTACGTTCGCCTCTTCCCTCGCTTCAGCTGACAGTTGTGGCGTCATTGTAGTCCTTGTCATGATAGCGTGTATTATTAGTTGCCTATGGTAAACAGCTGAGAAATTTTGAGTTAGTTATTATTATTTAAAGTTTTTAGAGCTATAGAGGGTATAAATACGTTCATTTTGTGTTGTGGATTGTGACAAAGCGCTTACTAAGTGCCTACGATATTGTTTATTAATTATTTTAAAGCAAAATATGGAAGTAAAAGAATGCCTGCAAAAGGTGATGCTGGGAACTGCTGTTCTTAAAAATGCATTATCCGAGTATTTAATACGATTTATACAGTTAATTTTCTATACTGCATACATACACTGAAAAAAAGGATCTCTCAGTCGAAATGAATATGACTTTGACCCAAAAGATTGGCGCTTTTCAATTGTGCCAAGAACGATGTTTCTTTGCCCAAAGCATTAACTATCTTTTCATAAGCTTTAAAAAATTACTTTAGAGAATAGAAGAATCTATCTGTCCAAAGTATTTCACTCTTGACTCAAAATGAATATGCAAAGAAGTTCTTGCTACAAGAACAATAGTCTCTTTGATTCATGAAAAATTCTTGATTGAAAGGGACATTTCTTCACTAAAGAGACACTTTTCTTAAACCAATAGTGAATACCATTGACTCAACTAAAATTTATTTTGATCTAAGAGAAGTCTATACATCATCTACAGGCATATTACGAGGTATATTATTTTCTAATAAATTTAGGTTTTCCTGGTCTGTAGTAAGTAAAGTGATATTATTTTCCTCGATAGTAGTTATTTCTGCTTCTTCACTCCTTGGTATTTTTTGGGGTGGTTCATCTCACTCTACAAATTATAAAAAAATGTTACATCACGATTAATCAAAGTAAAGCAAACACATTATTAAAATTATAAGCTTTGGACACATTTTGAATTTTTTAATACGACTTGAAATTCTAAAATGTTTGTAATTATTTGCATAAAAAAATCGATACCTATATTCTTATTCTATCTATAGTCACGCATGTATTATCTAAACAGGTGCATTAGGTAAATGTCTCTTACCTTCAAATATAGCAAATATAACGATCACTAATTTGTTATACGATATGCGTTTAAAAAAAAATTATGCAAAATTCCAAGTGGAAAATTTCAAGCAACAAAGCCCGTGCGTACTATGATGTGCAACCTATGAAATGCGACGTACAACTGATCGGACTGCCAACTTGTAATTGTATATACCGTCCTTCGTCATGGTCTTTGCGTGTCGTTATTATTTTTCATCAAAAGAGTATTTAGCTATTGGAAAAATGGCCATGTTTCTTGAATCAAGTACTTCCTAGCGTATTTTTGTTATTATCTTAAAACAAAGTAACTTGCACTTGGTTGAATGAAAATAGATTCAAGAGAAATTTTCGAATTTTTCAAGAGAACCAGTTTTCTTGAGTTAAAAGAGTTTTTCTTCAGGCAAAATATTTTCTTTTACGCTAAAATAAATTCTCTTGCCACCAATTTTTTTTTTCAAGAACGATGACGACTTTAGTTCAAGTCTATCTTTTTTATCAGTGTAAAGGTGTTTAAATAAATAAACTAAATAATGAACGTTTTTGCATCCGGCAACCAATAATGCGATGATTGTAGTGATGTTGGTTGCCGAAGATCATACCCCTCCCGTAAAATATACGGAGGGGTACCGCTTCATTCCTATCCCGATATTGAAGGATGGCTACAGAATTTCAGTGCATTTCCTCCATGATACTATCCCTTGTGTTGTAGGAGGTTTGACTAAACAAGGATGAACTTATGTTTGAAGCTCATTCGACTCGATTTTCTGTCCTTCAATACTGGGACGTAAATCCTCTCATTAACTCTTATGGGGGAGGCCGTCGTATATTTTATTTAAACGTATTTGAATAACCATGACAAGGACTACAATGACGTCTAAAGCGAGGGAGTTTTGCATGCACCTGATGGCAGACACTTTTTGGCTGAATGAGCAGTCCTATTAGGTTAACTGTTCTTGTCTAGAATTGACCTCTGTGGAATCGATTGCTTTTAGCGCTGCCGCTGTTTGGCAATCTTCTTTATTACAAGACTAATTAAGACAAATGGGATAACCTCAAACTTTCTTGACGAAACGTTTGACGCATTGTATAGTGCCGGCTTTAGTTAAAATATTACACTGTTACAGTAGTAGGAAAAATATATTCGTTTGTATTGTATCTAAATCTCGACAACAACGGTGTTTATAGGTTAAGTCAAAGATTTTTAAGCGATATTTTACTCCGATTTACGGTAGCTTGAAATATTGATATTTCACATTACTTTCTCGGGCCGTTGCTGCCTGCTAGAGATTAATTACCGGACTTGAGGTTATTTACCGTTCTATCACACGACACCGAGATAAATCCATAATTTAATAAAAGTTTTTGCGGCAACTTAGTTAATGAATACGTGGCGCGGACCGGCTTTCCAGCGACACTTTCTAAAATTGTCGCACACCGTCGTCGTTTATAATATATGATCGTGTTGTGTACAGGATGTCTCCTGTTTTAATTATGCTGATACATTGATACATTTGCCAGGCGATGTTCTTTTTAAGTGTATTTTCATTTTGTTCTAAAGAGTTCGTAACAAAAGGGATTTTTTTTTATAATTGAGTTGTTTCTCTATTATTTAACCCCCCTACAATACAATAAGAAACTATATATATACAGGGTGCTACAAATTCGAGGTACGAGCATTGGTATCTCGGAAACCGTAATAGACACAAAGATGGTTAAATTGGGGCGAAGTTGCCTTTTTGGGATGTTCACCAAGATGCCATCAAAAAAGTTTTAAAAGTTTCAAAGATTGCTGAGCTTTTTGAAAAAAAACGGATGTTTTTGAAAATCAATTTTAATTTTTCCTGTTGTTACTTTTTAGAAATTAAAAAAACTAATTGCACATTCTCATAGCCAGTTTATTAGGGCTATCTGATAGTATTTTTAGATTTTCAAATTAGCTGATAATTTGTGAGATACAGAGGCCAACTTAATTTTTTTAAATACGGACCTGTATTTTTTATTTCAAGTTTTGAAAGAACTCGGTCTCCGAGTTTAATGATATGCCACACTTGATACTTTTTTTGTTGTGGGTACCTTAACAATAACAAAACTATTTCATTATTATTTAAAATAATTTTAAGTCCGACTCTGTTTTTTTTAAATTATTTAACCTGATTATATTCATCGCAACAATATTTATCAGCGCTAATTAACATTGGATAAGGAAAATCGAGCCAATTGAAAGGTTCAAATAAATAATATCCAGGTCAGAATATTTTTGAAAATTTTGCACTTTACGACTACCCTCGTATCTCTGTTATTCTAAAAGGTATCGAGAAGGTGAAAACTGTTCATTGTAGAACTTCTCACGTAGAATACAGTGGCGTATTCGTTATCTCTACGAAAGAATATTTTAAATATATGGAACAAAGTTATATTTTCTCAAATGGAACACCTGCATATTTTATAAATTATATGGTCTGGCTTACCATAAGCTTCTCAAAAATATATATCACCTATATTTATTTTCACTCATTACTACAACATTTAAAGTTTTCATTAAAAATCATTTTATTATGTAACATGATTGACAATAAAAACCAGAGAATTATTAAAAAGCCTATACTGCTATCTGTCTCTTGTTTTTTTTTTATATTAAAATTATATTCGCAAAGTATTTATCGGGTGCGTCTCAAAGTGATTTCACCCTTATTCTCTCTATAACTTTTTATTTTTCAGATAAAATAGTGAAATTATATTGCATATGATTATAATTAGGGATTGATTAGTATCTTAATTTTTTGGTCATTTCTTGTTTCACTGAAAATAACTACAACTTTAATTTTAAATGGCACCGGCATTTTCACTTATTCGATAGAAAATGACATTCTTAATACAATGACATATCATATGTCAACTTTTGACATTCTCGCTTAATAAAAAATTGTATTCTATGTTAAAAACTCTAATTCTTAATCAAGGACCCTCTGTAAAACAGATTGGATCGTCTAATTTTTTAGTGTCTTCTCCTGGCCAGTTAGAAAATGCTCAAATCGTATTTTTAATTATATCTCAATTTTTTGAAATGGAACGAGTGCGGCTCATAAGCATATTTGGAAAAAGCATATTTTTACGAAAAATTTGATACCACACGCTTGGATTCACTCGAGTCAAATTTTCGTTACGAACCGCAAGTTATAATTTCAAATAAAGCATATGAGAAAATGTCGAAACTTGACATATGATATGCCATTCTAGTGTTATTTTCTATCAAACAAAGTAAAAAAATACCGATGGTGTCATTTAAAAATCAAAAGTTGTAGTAATTTCCGGTGAAACAGGAAATGACCGAAAACAATTGAATACGTCAATCAATCCTAATTTATGTCATATACTAACATACCAAATCTCGTTTTTTTAACTAAAAAAATAAAAAAGTTATAGGAGTGATACTTTTGAGACGCACCCGGTATATCAGGGAAACTTAACTCTCTACCACTATTTGAAAATCCTGGAAGCTATCGTACAGGAAATTTTAGATATTCCTTTATATAATTTACGTCAAATATAGTTTGACTAAGATGGGGTTGCCCTCACAACTTTGAAAACATTAGAATTTTGTTAAACGACGTTTTTATTTCCCAAATCAATAAATTGGGACCAATGGACCTATAGGATAGCCACCCCTGATTTGTCCCTTCCCTGGATTTGTCCATTCGTATTTTAAGTAAATGTCTCCTTTCTGTTTCTAGGGCTAATCTGCAAGGGGCCTACTTTGTTTACGCGGAATTCGAACAATGGTCCTTGATTATATCATTGACAATGGCCTACCAACTTGGCAAGTATCTAAATCGACTTTACTCGCGAGATATTCGATCTCGTCAGACCTTGAACCGGCGCGGCGTGGCAGTGTGTGTCAATAGATTTTACACTCCTGCCATGGAATAACAGCAAGACATAATTTCCAGACGCTATAAACCGTACATAGTCCATCCACTCGCATCCTCTAAAGTCGCTTAGCTTCGGTGATTTACCGGAAACCGGTGCGCGGTGTTTCAACGTAGCTGGGCCCTTCGTTGCCCTTCTAATTCAAGTGTACAAATTTAGGATGATATTATGTCCTGACCCTGACATAATGTCATACACATCACTATGACAAATAATATTGATATTCTTACCATATTAAAGTTTTTTGACGTTCTTATTAGGTCCATATCAAAATCTCTTCGTATTAAGTACCATAATAAACCAATATTTTCTTTGACTATGAACATACCTGAAACAAAAAATTAATTATTACCGTAAAATGGGGTTACTTGGGACAAATTCACTATAATTTTTTTAGTTATGTGGTAATTTATAAAAGTTTTTGTGAAGACAAAGCAACAATTTATGTGTAGAAAATTTCTTTAATATGTATTTAACCTAAAATGCATCATAAATGGCTCCTAATGTAAGAATATTTATAAAAAAAAACTAACATATTTACTGTCCCAAGTTTCCCCGCATTGGGGTTAAATGGGACTGTAACGGTTTTATACCGAAAATGCATGTTAAACTACTCACGGGTTACTTGGGACAGCAGAAAAATAAAAAAATACACTAACACACATCTTGAGTTGAAATTTTTTTCTGAGATAATTATTTAGAGGAAAGAAAAACTCGATTTAGCGTAAACTTATTAAAAATATTTATTTATTCATTAGAAAATGTAAAAATTCTTCAATAAAGATAATAGGACAAAAAGGAACTAAAAAGACATTTTGTAAACACAAAAAAAATAAATCTATTGCATTCTTCTTATTGTAGTAAATCAGTATTTTCTAATCCATTAAATGCATGGCGGCCTCTAGTAATGCTCACGTTCTCTGCTTTTAGCACTCTCACAATTTTATCCTCTGTGATATCATACTCATCAGCTAAATCTGGGAACACAAAATGTTTGTTGGTTTTCGTAGATTTTCTCATAAAACTACCTCTGATAAGTTCGTCTTCTTCCTCTTTTTTCAAAACTGTACGTCTTCCATATCTTTCTAAATTCTGATTTTTACATCTTCTCTGTAAAGTTGATTTGGTTAGCTTCCATTTGTCTGCCGCTGTTCTATAGGACATTCCAGATTGTACATCTTCTATGGCACTTTCCATATTTTTTTCTTCAAAGTCATGATATTTTTTAGAGCCTAATTTGCGAATATATTTTCTTGGCATGTAGAGCACTGAAAACAAACCCCATGTTATTTAATCAGAACGATTAAATAACATGGGGTAACTTGGGTCAAGGGCTAACTTGGGACAATTCTTGACCCAAGTTACCCCAGACCATGACTTTTTTTAAAAAAATATATTTTACAATCTAAAAAATTATCTAAACGCGGGCAATGTCATTGGTATTATTTATGAAACATAAAAAACTATCTAAGAAATGTAATTGAACTTACCTGTTTACTTTTTGACTGCCTCTTACAGATAAAGTTTTCGACCACTTATTTTTAGCTTGCTTCCCACCACCTACTTATTTTTTTTATATAAGTAACATACTATCACTTTATATCGAATTCGTTTAATTAAATCATCAACACATTGTTCTTTAACGAACCAAAACATTAAATTAAGGTTATATTTATATTTGGGTTGTTCCCGCCAGTTAAATTAGAAAAACCGAAGTTGCGTCCCAAGTAACCCCGACGTCCCAAGTAACCCCATTTTACGGTATATTAAGAAAATCACTTATCCAGATGATTAAAACATTAAATAGTTGAATATTTGTTTAAAAGTGGTATAAATTATAAAATATTCTTCTTGTCGTACAGCTACTATTACTATATTCTTCTTATTACTATATGCTCCTTGTCGTACAGTAAAGTTCTTGTCGAATATATACTGGTATTGTGTATAGGTGAAGTCTGCGTGATCGAAAAGCACAACATAAAATGATTGGAAACCTGGGTTGTCCATAAGGAATTAATAATATTAAATTAATAACATTTACTCATTAATGAAAAAATTAAAATAAAAGAAAACTAAAAGAGATAAAAATAATGAATATTAAATATAAAATTAGCTACTAAAGGAAGATTTAATAACCGTAAAAGAGCCACACAAAACTGCCTCGTTTTATTGCCAAATAGTACATCTTCTACAGTTAAATTACCATAGATAAAATGCGGTAAATGTTGCTAGGCGACGTAATTTGCCGGCCGTATCCGATGACCTCCGACCCCAATTGGCGCGTAATACCGGTCCAGAGGAGACAACATCGCAACATCTGGACACTTTACAGGCTTAGTTAGGGGTACGGCACGTTCTTAATTACTCAAGAGATAGTACCGAAAAAGGAAAGTAAGTGGCCATATTTTCCTAAACCAGTGTTTTTATGGTAGGTTGATGACAAGAATAAGTGCCTATTCTTAGTCAAATATGAGGCGTAAAAATAAATAACATTTAAAAAGTTAAAGAAATTGAAGATCTTAAACGTCAAGTATTCATAACCAGTTTAACGACTTACGATCATCTGTATATTACCACTTGTGTCTAGAGAAACCAATTCTACTTTGGCTTCCAAGCTTCTGCACATGCGCAGAGATTTATTTCGCGTTTTATTATAACCAATGATTAACACCCTTCAAATAACCACGCTAACCAACCCGCCAAATAACTAAACCAATCCAACCAAAAAGAGTGGAACCAATGCAATCAAATCACGCCATAAGCAAAAAAAAATATATAAAAAAGTTTTGGTCCGGCGTGAGATTTGAACCACGGACCATTCGCTTACGAAGCAATGCAAGTTTCAAGTTTCAAAGCATTTATTGAGAATGTCTCCTTAAATACAATAAAAAGGTGCTATATGAAGCAATGCCCTCAGTCACGGAGCCACAGGTGCTCTTGCGACACTGCCTATACCCAGGCGTTACTTTCCGCCGTAGTGGTTTAAGTAAGCAGATCAACTTATTCCGCATGCGCAAGCTCGAAAGCCAAAATAGAATTGGTATCTCTAGACAAAAATTATATTACCCCGATCATTTCTATATTCCTAGATATTCGATCATATGTTACGTAAACCCTTATTCGATAGTCAAACAGCTTTAAAAGCGATCAATCCACCATCAATTCGTCATCAATTCAAGTTGGCCAAAGAATGCTTAGAAAAACTGATGAAATTAGGCAAAGAAAATAAAGTCCTCCTACACTGAGTGCCACCTCAGGAAGGGATAGAAGGCAATGAGAAAGCAAATGATCTAGCTAGAAAAGGAGCGAACATTCCACTAACTGGACCAGAATCGTTCTGTTCCCAAGTGGAAACCAACTTATAAAGCGAAACTTTTCGAATGATTCTCCCTGATAGAACCTGAACACCCTTCGGATTGTCACGGGATTTTTAACAGGACACTGTCTCATCAATGAATACCTCAGTAGATTAAAGCTATAAGAAAAAAAACGGCAAATGCGGATTCTGTGGGGAAGATGGAGAAACATAAAAACATCACTGAATGCGCCGATACGACAACCATTCGTGCTATAAACTTTGGTATGATCGATATCAGGGATAAAGAACTAACCTCTGTAAAACCGTCTCAGATACTGGCTTTTGTCAACGGCTGACACTGTATGATGAGTTATAACTCAAGAAAGTGGAACACAATAGATCCAAAGTCGGTAATATGTAACAAATCAGGTTCTGAGCTCCATTGAAACATCGTTTATAAAAACGATAGATGCGCTCTGACTAAATCGCACGTGTACGAGAAAACGCGTAGCAGGTGAAACGCGGATATTCAAATTCAAGTAAAGTTCACCAGCTGGTGCTGAATAAGCGGTGCTCATGGCAAAGATAGTCGACATAAGGTTAGATTTTTTGATAGCATTTTAAAACCACTACTAGCACATCAAGTATATCGCAATATCTAATATGCAATTGCCCATTATACATTATGCGTTGATAATAATAGCATTCGCACACTTTTACCATAATAAAAACAAAATTAAAACCAAAACATTTTACTACACTAAACCCACTGAATAAAGTTACCCGTGGTGTATTCTCAAGGTTCACTAATAACCCAGATGATTCAACATCTTCGTGACCAATAGCTATTCTAACGTGCTTGTTGGATAAAACGCTATTGTTGTTCTGCTTTACATTTACACCTATGTGCAAACTTTCAGAACGTTTTGACCTTTTCACTCTTTCTATTTAACAATATTATACAAAAGAATTATATTTTTTAAGTTTTATAAACAACAATCATTTTATTCCATCAAAATCCCCAAAATTCAGTATAAAAAATTACAATATAATAATTAATTCTTCCTTTTCAACATATTGAAAATATTTTTTATTTATTTTTTAAGTAAATTCTTATAAGAGTAGAACGTGCAAATGAAGAATTATCTTGGTTAATATATTAAAGTATAATATATACCATATCGGGCAAAAGACAGTCTTGGGTTGGTATTTACATGTCTACGAGTGAATCGCTAAAGCAATCTTGTAGAATATAAAATGTATGGGAGTATATTTCTCGGTCGTAAGTTCTGAGAAATTTCTTCGAGTGTCTTAGACCGTTCCCATTCCAGGTTAAGAATGGAGTCTTCCAGGTTCTTGAGTTTCTCTTGGTTGGTTTCCACTTGGGAAGCAGAACGGTTCTGGTCCAGTTAGGCTTTCGCTCCTTTTCTAGGTAGATCGTTTGCTTTTTCATTGCATCTTATCCCTTGCTGTGCTGGCACCCAGAATAGGAGGTTGCTGAGTTGATCGCTTTTCATGATCTTTTTTCACTATTAACTAACACATCAGAGTCCTGTCTTTTATCACACAAGACTAAGATTTAGAAAATTCTGGGACTTCGCCAATGTCCTAGCATTTAATCCTCCATGTCGTTCAATGCTTGAAGCATTTTTGAATAAGTCAAAATAACCAAAAGTCGATTTTGCCATTAGTATTCCTTAATTTTAAGGATTTTTGAAACTGGTCAGCCAACCACATACTCTTAAGAACATAACGGTAGACATCTTCTAATGAAGGATAGCAACAATCGCGGCAAAACACTGTCTGTTCAGTGCAGTTCGACACAGTTCGTGTGAGTTCAGTACAGTCCAGTCCAATCTCATATGTTTTTTAACCAAGAGTGCTTGCGTCTCCCAAGTCCTCTTCTGCCTTCTACCTTTCCTTCGGTGATTAATTCAGAAGCATTGCTTTACTATTGCGCATGACATGCCTTATTAAGCCTACCAAGAACCTCTTCATTGCGTACATCTGTCCAGGTACGGTAGACGTAGGAAAGCATAAACTGAAATATTATTTCTACGTCTCATGTGACAATGATGACGTTCATTTATAAGAAATTTTTAAATTATATTCTATTATAACATATTTTAGATGTTAGTCACGTAAATAATTGAGTTGTTAAGCAACACTAGCATTATCAAGCATTATTTATGTCTCTGTAAAAACAACTACTAGCATAAGCAATTATTTGTATAATTTTCAATTAGGAAATTATCCGTATTTCCCGTGAATTTCCGTGGATTTTACATAGTTTATTGGTCACGGTTTTGATATTACGCCCTTGTTTGCCCGCCCATTTTGCGTGACAACCTTTTCGCTAATGGAATTTGTCACTAGGCTATATTACTAAAAGCAAACACCTATACACGCCCTTTGATCTTTAGGGCAATTTTTTATTTTATTTTTAGGATATCATTTCGGTTTAATACATCTTTCTCTTTTACTCGAAACCAATGTTGCCAACTTTCTGAAATAGAATTTCCCACGAGGACGGTCAAAATTTCCCATTTTTATCTAAAAATTCCCATGAGTTCTCAAATCCAATATACAGGGTGGTCCGAACTGTATTCCGGAAACTTCAGCGGCATATTCTGCAGATAAAAATAAGCAAAAAAGTTCGTATAAATGTATGCCCTAAAATGCTTAGTTTCGGAGATACAGGGTGTAGAAATTTCATTATTATTTCGAGATTTTTTCCAAATAATTTAAGAAGTAACGTCAATATTTGGATGAAAATTGGTGTCTGGGAGTTTTTGGACATGAGAAATTTGATTTTCATGTCAATATGACTCCTACTTGTAGAGGGCGCCACCTACATATGCTTTAACTGGTTTGAAGAGTAATAACTTTTCATCCATACCTGTATAAAACTACTGAGTAAAAAAATATGCATTTACAACTTTTTTTACATAAAAAAGGTCTCTTGGTGAAAATCGCTACGAGTAATGGTTCTCGAGATATTTGAAATTATCAATACCTGTCATCATTGACAAATTAAACATGTTGACCAAATAGTTATTAGACTGAAATCTTAAATTTGAAATCTTTTTGTGCCAAAAGTTCAACAGAAACTGTTTAATCTTCATTTTTCGCAGAAAAATTTATGATTAATTTAAAAAATTAAAATTTATTTTTTTCAGTCAAATAACTCTATTCATCGTGTGCTTATTTTTTGTCAATAATGACATGTATTGACTATTTCCATTTTAAATATCTTGAAAACGGTTGCTCGTCGCGATTTTACCAAGAGGCATTTTTTTACGTATAAAGTCATGGAAATGTATATTTTTTTAGTCAGTAGTTTTATACAGGTACGGACGACGAGTTATTACTCCTCAAAACAGTTAATACACATGTAGGTGGCGCCCCCTACAAATAGGAGCCATATTGACATCAAAATCAAGTTTCTCGTGTCACAAAACTGCCGGACACCAATTTTCATCCAAATATTGACGTTACTTCAGAAATTATTTGGAAAAAATCGAAATAAAAATGAAACTTCCACACCCTGTATCTCAGAATCTAAGCATTTTAGGACATACATTTATACGAACTTTTTTACTTATTTTTATCTGCAGAATATGCTGCCGAAGTTTCCGGAATACAATTCGGACCACCCTGTATAGTATATCATTAACACAATACATATTATGTTTTTAACTATAAACATTTTCCAAACAAAAATATCGAAATATACTTCAATTTTTTTTCAAATGATTTTTTTTGCACCAAAAAAAATTAACTTTAGGCGTGTTCCTCGGATCGATATACCGGGTGAGTCTTAAATAAGTGCAAATATTTTTAGTCGCAGTATTTTTCATCTCCAGACACACGATTATGAGCTTTCTTCGCAAAAGAAAACATTTGAAAATAAAAAAAAATGTTTTTTTTTCTTCTTTAATTAAAAAACATAATTTCTTGAAAATATGGCAAGAGAGATAGTAGATTAAATTTACAAGAAAGAAAAACCCAGAAAAAATCCAGTGGTTCTCAAAATTTAATCAAAAAATCATTTTTTTTTGGAAATTTCCTTTTTCCTCTAGATCACGAAATTTCCCACGAGTTGGCATCACTGCTCGAAAAAAAAACATAAAGAATGATTTGATTTCACTAATAAGTATCAAACAATAGAAGTACAGGAGTTTACGTTAAGATTTATGCGTTCCTTGTTTAAATCATTAAAATTATACAGGGTGAGTCTTAAATAAGTGCAAGTATTTTTAGATCTTGTCTTCAAACCTATATGAGTTTTTTCGTAAAAAAATTGAAAATATATTTTTGGATTCTTTTTTTTTAGTTAAAAAACATATCTTAATAAATAAGTATGGCATCATAGGTCGTGGACTGTCTGTCAAAAGTTGACATGTGAAATTTCATTCTATTCAAAGTGTAATTTTCAATCGAATAAAGTAAAAAAATACGGAGGATACGATTTAAAAATAAAAAGTTGTAGTCATTTCCGGTGAAACAGAAAATGACCAAAAGCTCTGAACATGTCAATCAATCCTGATTTATGACATATACTAACGTACCAAATCTTGTTTCTTTTTATCTGAAAAAATAAAAAAAAATATTCTTAGGGGTGAGCCCCTTTTGAGAAACGCCCGGTATATCACAAAATTGGTTATATAGATTATATTATTTTTCTTCTTTAATAAGACTGCCAATGAAAAAAAATTTAGAGAATTTCCTGTCAAACATTAATATTATTGGGAACAGCAAGGCAAAAATCAAAAAATTGAAATTGTGAAAAGACACAAATATGCCCAACAAAGTGATCTAGTTCTGTGATTGACAAAGTAGCAGATTCTTGGCAGTGTTCCAACGGGTCGTCGAATGTCGACAAAAATATATTATATCTGTTAGTTGGTACATCACACAAACGTTTAGCAACTATCTAGATAAATTAGTAGGATTCTGTCAAAATAAAATTGGATACAAGATGTCCTGAATTATTAAAGTGTATAAATTATTTCCTTTATTAATATTGATAGATTAAGAAAATATTTTATATAATATAGAAATTATTTATATGTGTATATGATATGTATCCAAATTTAGATAACATGCAGAAAACCATATTAGTACCTATGGAGTAACGTGTTAATACATATGATTATGATATAAACACTGCTAAAGTATTTTTTTAATAATAATTTTTGTGCACCAAAAATTCTGATTATTATATCAAAATTATCAACTACTGTATATTTGAGGGAATGTCTACCTATTTATAAAATGTTCTTTTATTCATTTATTAAAAAAAAACTTCTATAAATCTCGCCACTCTAAAACCTATCTACTATTACATAAACTGTAAATAAAAGAAATCACATAAGTATATTATTATTTTAAAATAATATTGATTAAATAATATTTCTTAAACATAGATTTAGTATTAATTTTGTCCCCATTATAACTATAATTTTAACAAACTTTTATTTTAAAAAATAAACCATCTGAAACATTAAAATCATTCACCATTTTGTCAAGAATTAAATTCCAAGATTTTAAGTAACTATAAATTTGCTATAAAAGAAATTCACTTAACTGAGTCACATTTTTTACAAATATAAGCAATATTTGAGGCCCATACATCGAAAAATAATAAACTTTTTTGACCTACAGTCTAGGTCTAGATAAATATTGTTCAAAAGTAGTCCAAAAAGTATTAAAATAATTCCCTCAAAGTTTAAAACATGAATTTATAAAAAAAAGTTTCAGAGGTACAAAGCTATATAAGCTTAGAATTACAAAGAACAAGAAGATATAATGAATAAGACAAAAACTGAAATACATAATTCTTTTTTAAAAAATGTCAGTTTTAATGTGTTCTAATTTTCATTTTCAAACGATCTAGAACGTCTAGCATATTATTACAAGATTCTTTCTGTCAGATATAACCGGTTGCATATATAACTATATATTTTTAGCTCTTATTTAATTCTGGTATTTCCTTTGCGTTGCTTTGTTGCCAACTTCGCCTTTGTTTTCTATATAAATAACCATAATTTATCACTGGTAACGCTGGGGCTATACTTAATGCGTTTGGAATGTATCTCACAACCTCAGATAAGTTAAAAAAATTCGGTATGAATTTTAACCTTATATTTCATTTAATTGTCAAGACTTTTTGATACACTTTTTTATTTAAAGTTTTACAGATTTTTATCACTTGATATACAAGATGAGTCTTAAATAAGTGCATATATTTTCAGGGCTGGAAGGTCTCGATAAAAGAAACATTTATATTATATGGTCATTTTATCCAACCATTATTTTTATTATTTTCTCTAACATTCTTGATAAAACATGACTATTTTCCAACGTTCTAATGCAGAACTGGTTAAAATAAAGAACTGGAAACAGTTAAGACTTCATCTCCATCATTAACGAATAATCTACTTCATAAATTCACACATTTCAAAAGCACAGTACAATAGCGTACATAGAAAGCAGGCGTTCTAGAGTGAACTTCAAATAACCCTCTCAGAAAAAAAGAGAGTTTCTGGTACCCCCCGTAGATTCACCACAGGGGTGTGACGACTGTATTTCCCAACTATCCCTAGGGTTATTTCTGCAAAAGTGGCCTTTGATATATGGGAAATTTGCCACTCTCACCCTCTTTTCGCGTTATATTGTACCACCAGTGGCGTAGGTAAAGGAAATAGAGTTTTAGTAATAGAAATAAAATTGTTTTGTGATATTATATTCCTTTGGGAACAAAATATTTCACAATTAGAGTTACCTAATTAAATAAATTAAAAGTAAAAACGAAATTTCAAAAACAAACTTAATTCAGAAATTATTAAAAATCTAAGCATTTTGGTGATCTGATTCTAATACAGCGACTCTCGAAGCAATAATTTTGACCACATTACCGGAAATATTCAATAAAAATAAAATTGGCAATGTAAAAAAAGAAAAAAAAAATGACTTTTGATGTTTTTATCTGGTGCACAGGTCAATTGTATTTTGAATGTCATCTGTCGAAATCTTTCCGACTGGTATACTCCATCACATTGTAAGCATTTACAGTAAAACATGAACAATAGAAACATATAATCAAATAAAAATATATTAAAAAATATGTATTTTTTTCTGTGTTGTCATTCGTAAAATAAGTATTCGACGGCACTGGATATAGTAACGTTCTACTTAGAACACAGCCAAACTTATCAAAACCCTCCCTTAATATAGAGCTGCGTTCTGTATAATCAAACAATGGTTGGTAAGATTTCTGAATGCATTTAACTAGGATTATATAGAGATTTGTACCCTAAAAGACATAAATTACATGGTGATACGAAATTCTTTCAACGCTGGTCTAGGGTGAACCAAATATTAAATCCATTGAGTTAATTCTTGAGTTCCTAATTTAGACAAAAAATCCCATACGATCGAAAACAACAATGTCAGAGATGGCTTGGAAATGAAGATCGCTGTCATTTTGTATGTAAAGGCCTAGTTTAAGCTTTAAAGTGCAACAATTTCGCTTTTGTAATTTTAATTGGATAAGTAAGTACGTTTTTTATAAGTAATATGAATAAAAGTATCGATAAAACACTTTTAAAATATTCATAATAACTGGATCTTTTAACACTGCATAATAGCAATTCATAATAAATATGTTTATGAAACTATAATAAATTAAGCATTCAATAGTTTTATTATATTAGTAGAAATAAATCTAACTTACATGTAAGGAGGTACAAGAATACGGAAAACGAACTAAAAAATATATACTTATAGCCCAAAATAACTTTTTTTCTTTTAATTAACATTTTACATTTATGAAAAAAATGGCTTCTTCTGCGAATTTCTTTCATTGCTTTTCTGGTTAGTATTATCACTATCAATAATCAATCCTCAATTGGTTCTCAAAGCAAATATTCAGCCTGAAAAGCCAAAAATATACACTCTCCTTCCATACTCATCAGACTTCGTTATCCATTACTTTATCAAAACACGAACATGCGGTGTCTTAATAAACTAAGTAAATATCGGCTCGACACATGGGACGTTCGAAGAAGTAAAATGCCTGTCGACTATAGTAGGAATGGTACCAGCATATCGATAACAAAAAATCTAATATATAAAATACCAAAAATACCACGCGGATGTGAGAAATTTTATACGTGGAACATCTAGACCTTTAAATATTAGTCGCCATTAATTAGTATAGTAAAAAGTTCTACATATTTTTATGAACTTAAAATGCAAAATGTCCCTTTACATGGGCTTATAATATTATGCCATCTTCGTTTGTTACTTCCTTGTTAACAGTATTTTGAAATCGTCTGTTCGGGTTGCTCTAAAAAGCCAAAAGCCAAAGCCTTTTTAGGCCGAAGGAAATATATATTATATTTCAGAAATCTGCCTAAAACTTAGCCTGCCTAGAAATCTGCCTAAAAGAAAAGCCAAAAAAATTGACAACAATGATTTGACATAATTTGCTAAAACTTTTTGGTGGATAATTTGTTTTAGCACCAGTATCAACCACTAAGTATTTCAATCATTGCTGATCGCATCATATAACACAGTAAACAATATCGATATATTTCAATATTTGCCCATTCCTACACTCCGACTGATAAAATCAAAATACCGTTAGCGCTGAAAAGTAGTGTAGCGCCCGTTTGAAAATTTAATCGCTAACAATAAACAGCTTGTAAAGCGATATGGAATGCGTTATTAAGGCCATTAATAATCCCATTTAGACTATAAAAGACCAGTAGCGATGGGCGGTGATTTACTTTTCCAATTGGGTTGAATTTTACAGTCTCCTCGAGGCCTGCGAATGAGTAGCAAATGTTTCTACCAATATTACTAACAGAGCTGCAACAAGTCGGTTTCAAAAAGACTCAAATCTTAAGTCTTAGGTAATTTCTAAAACAATAATGATTTAAATCTTAAGAGTCCATTTCACTAGTCCAAAAAAGTAGCAAAATAAGCGTTCGGCATTTAACGTTTTATGTAAAACTGGCCAGGTATTTTTACACAAATAAAGAAGGAAATTAAAGATAAAGGGTTATACTATATCCGTATTGCAGCACATTTTTAGACGACTTCTTTATTTTTAAGATTTTGATGATAAAACATCAACAAAATATTTCTATATGTTTGGAAAAATTTTCTCGAAAATAAAGACATAATAATTTAAAATTCCATTACAATACGGAAATAGATTGAAGTTTTGTGATTACAGTGATAAATAATTTATATGGTTTTGTAACAAATTGTTCGTTATGTTTAAAATGCTGTCGCATACAGTTTAAAAAATGCTGCTGTTAAAAATGTATCATAAAAATATATAAAAAATTCACTTGTCTTTTATAAAACGACTTTTTTAAGGACTTAAGCCTTTTATTAATTACTTAATTCTTTTTCTAATTTGGAATCCAGTCCTATTTATTTCAAAATGTCTAAGAACTTAGATAATGAATCCTCCATATAGCTCACTGGCAATGGCTTATCATTGCCTGATACAAAGAACAGCACATTTGCCAGGCTGTAGAGTAGAGTAGAGAGTAGGGATTTCAGTTAACGTCTCCTTTTTGCTGCCAGGGCTTCCGTTTATTTTAAAATATATTTCTTTAAATCAGAGACGTTCAGTTTTAAGACATTCGGGATAAATAAATTATTGATTTTTGAAATATTCATATGCTAGATTAGATATTTCAGATCTATGCTGGTCCTCTTCTGATCTCTAGGTTCCATTCTCCAGTCCTATTTATTTCAAAATGTCTAAGAACTTAGATAATGAATCCTCCATATAGCTCACTGGCAATGGCTTATCATTGCCTGATACAAAGAACAGCACATTTGCCAGGCTGTAGAGTAGAGTAGAGAGTAGGGATTTCAGTTAACGTCTCCTTTTTGCTGCCAGGGCTAATCTGGACGGGGCCTACTTTGTTTACGCGGAATCCGAACCGCGGTCCTCGGCTATATCATGGTCAATGGCCTACCGACTTGACAAGTGTCTAAATCGACTCTTACTCACGAGATGTCCGATCTCATCCGGCCTCGAACCGGCGTGAATGAGCAGTGTGTGTCAATAGATTTCACACTTTTGCCTTTTTTTTTGGACAACAGCACGATACAGAGTTTCGAACTGGTCACCCGTCCATCCACTAACATCGCCTTACGTCCCTTAACTTCGGTGTTCTAATGGGAACCGGTGTTTCGACGTAGCAGGTTGCCCTTGCCAGGCAAAAAATAGAAATCTGCACATGGCTTCATCTGCCAATCTCTTAGATGCTTATTAAGCTTTGACAGTCTTTCTGACTTCACTTATCAGGTCTGTCGTAAATTTTGGTGAATATTCTACTAAGAACTTTTTTTCGCCTGTCTCTGTCCTGGTGAATCCACTGTTATTTGCTTTGGTTATTTGAATGGTTTTACAACGCCGTGGAAGGGTTCTGTACCCATGAAGAGTGAATGGCATTGATGAACCTTGTTTGGCCATTTCATTTGCCTTTTCGTTACCCTTGTGACTCTCATGTCATGATACCCAGGCTAAAGTAATATTGACATGTTCACCCAATGTATTTAGAGCAAGCACACAAGTCTAGAATTGACCTCTGTAGAATCTAGTGCCTTTAGCGCTGTTTGGCTGTCTGTAAAGATGAGCACAACTGAACGGTGTGTTCTTTCCTGCTTGGATATGCTTACAAAGAAAGTTACTCCTTGTTTTAGCCCTACTATTTCAGCTCCTACGCCTTCCGACGTTCTTGAAGCATCTGTCTACCAGGTTGCTTCAGCTTGAATGGGTAATACACCATACACCATACTCATATACACAGATCCTCAGATATATCCGTCTATATAAAAAAAGTGGGGACTCTTAGTTAAAAATACAAACATTCCAGTATTATTTTTTGAAACAATGTTCCACCTACTACCTACTACTACTGCAATTACTTGCTGAAGAGTATTACGTATAACAGATCTACACGCATCAGAAGATGGTCACGCAAGGCGATTTTTTTGGTGAGCTTTTCTGTGACTGAAAAGCCCGATACGTGATGTTATCTGTCTACCGCACTCCGGACATTCAAAAATCTCATTGCTTTGTTGCCTCTTTACTTTTTGGTTGTCGCTGTTAACTGAGTTTACATTCTTCTCCATTGCGTTCTATTGTGAGCAAATGTTCCACCGTGTGATCTGTGAAAGACGATAATTAGTTATAAGGCAGATATATGATATATTACCTACAATTTTTCTTTTCTTCTCTGATTAATGTAAAGTAAACATTTTCTCCCTAATTATTTCTACCATTTGTTAGTTTATGCTTTCACTACCCATGTTTTTATCGACGAATTAATAATTGCATTTAGCTTGATTAGTAACAAAACTACGCCATCAATTAAAAATTAATTAATGAACAAATTATTGGAGTAATATAGTTGATAATAAATTTCTCTGATGGAAATTTATGCGCGGTTTGATTTAATTGGTATATTAATTGCTAGTTTTTACATAGTAAATTGTATAGTGGATACTGTTAGAGCAATTTAAATTAAAAATTATCTATTAAAGAAATTAAGTTAGAGGAGCCAGTAATCTAATAAAGGGGTCCATTAATTACGTGAAGGGTTTAGGGGGGATGGGTTGACCCACGAATCTCGCTAAATCTCACGTAGGGGAAGAAAAAATATGTAAAAATGTGAGAAAATCAGATAAATTTTAAGTAAGACGTTTCTCTCTACAATTTCCTGTTTCACAATGTACCGTTTGGGTCCGGGAAGGGTGAATAGTTTCATAGTTGTCGATTTTGTCTATGTTATAGGGCTTGTTTCTCTCTACAATTTTCTGTTTCACCATATACCGTTTGTGTCCGGGAAGGGTTCATAGTTTCATAGTTGTCGATTTTCGAAAGAAATCAGTACATGTATATTATTTCGTATATTTTTCATTTTACTGATATGGAAAGCACTGTTCATTAAAATGTTGTATCCTATATTATAGGACTTGTTTCTCTCTACAATTTCCTGTCTCACAGTGTACCATTTGTGTCCGGGAAGGGTTCATAGTTTCAGAGTTGTCGATTTTTGAAAGAAATCAGTACATGTATATTTTTTCGTATATTTTTCATTTTATTGATTTTAAGGAAAGCACTGTTCATTAAAATGTTGTATCCTATGTTATAGGGCTTGTTTCTCTCTACAATTTCCTGTCTTACAATGTACCGTTTGTGTCGGGGGAAGGGATAAAATGAAAAATATACGAAAAAATATACATGTACTGATTTCTTTCAAAAATCGATAACTATGTAACTATGGTCCCTTCCCCGACACAAACGGTACATTGTGAGACAGGAAATTGTAGAGAGAAACAAGCCCTATAACATAGGATACAACATTTTAATGAACAGTGCCTTTCATAAAATTAATAAAATGAAAAATATACGAAAAAATATACATGTACTGATTTCAAGCAAAAAATATGTAAAAATGTGAGAACATCAGATAAATGTTAAGCAAAACATGTTTCTAGACCAGTGAAGGCGAACATATGACACGCGAGTCAGCACTGAGTTATTTTGATACGCATCTTCAAAGATAATAATCTTCAAGATATTTAAGATAATTTTAAGAATAACTAGCCATTGAAGTTTTTGTTCGTAATGGTTTTCAGCTCAACAACAATAATAAATACTCATAGAAAACAGTCCCTGAATCGAATTGAGTATAATTTATTATTACAAAATAAGAACCTTCAGATATCACGTTTTTTACTCTTCGACATTTTTCATTTCTTTGAAAAGCTCGATACGTGAGAGAAAGGAAATAAAACATTATATTTTCTTAATTGTCTATATACATATAAAGAGAATAATTTGTTTATAAAACATTCACTAGTTATTTAATAATAATAATTAATGTAATACTATATTTTAAAGCATAATAAATAACATTCTCCGTAGATATTGGATTAATATTATCATTTGATAATTAACACTAATTAGTAGGTATATCAAAAATTATGCTACAACAAAAATTCTTAATTACGAAATGGCATAACCTCGTAAACAAATCTGCATAACAAACCACAAGTACTCAAACTGTTTCAGAGAGTAGAGAGTATATTTCCATCATCATAAGCAAAAAGAAAAGAATAAATAAATACTATTTAAAAATATAAAAGTAACAAACCGTATGCACGAATGTTGATAAATTTTAGATTTTCAAACATTTTTCATCTTTAAATTTGTATATTCTTTAGTTCGAACTTTTAGGTATAGATGTTGCACCAAATATACTTCAAGAGTTTTGGCAAAAGTGCTGCCATATTTAAAATAATTTTTAAACGGAAGATGTCATTGTAAAACACACCAAACAATTGACATCCTGTTATATTGGCATCGATAATTTCCCATAATCCCTCAAAAAAAAACAAAAGATTTCTAATACTCTAAAAAATTATAGACACTATACAAAAACAATATCACATAATTTCCGTAATTTCTTTGTAAATTATCAGCTGTTTCCTTAATAAAATTTTCAAAATCAGCGACTCGTAAATAGACATTAATGCAATTTCTGTTCGCAATAGTTGCCGCTTCATTTAACAATTAATTCGTATAGCAATTCATATCGATATTGTATAAACAAATTGCATTGTTTGCATGCTAAAAGCAGCGTTTATAAATTCATTTCGGAATAAACAAGGGAATAAAAAAGCGTATTACAGTTTCATTATTCCGCACAATTATGTAACAAAGCAAGATATGTTTACGTTTCGCTTGAAACTGTATATTTAACCGTCCATTCGCGAACTGAAATATATGCACAGTAGATTTAACATAATGACGTTATTGTGTTTTTTGTAACCAGCATTTACCTGTATTATTTAAATTTTAGACAATTATAGGAAAAGTACCTTATTCGTTCTCAGACAAATAATATACTGAAAATTACTGATCTGGGTAAAATTGATAATTAAATAGTAAAACTCACACGGGGGTACTCTGACCTCTAGCCATTGATATTCTATTCATGTTATATACACTATATCTTCCATCTCATTCAACTATTATTCAGATGTATAGTTCAGTCATTGGGGATTTTTGCTTGGAAAAAAGTCCGGAAGTTTTGCAACTTTGCAGGTTTATAGGTTTTGGGGTCCCTAACTAAAATCCATAAAATGCACATTTCCAGACTTGCCGCCGGCGCCGCCATCTTGCCAAGATGGCGCCCAAAATCGGTATTTTGTGAATATCTCGAAAACTATGCGTTTTTCGCAAAAAATTGAGGAGAGCAAAATTAAAGAGAATAAAATTTCCTATAAAAGTCAACCGTTTAGGCACAAAATCCCTGGAAATTTTACAATTTTGCGTAAAACATGATATATTATGTATAGTCGATTTTCCGAAATCAAATGTCGATTAGAGTTCACTAAAACTAGTTTTAGTTTAGTTTCTTCAATTTTGTCATAAAACAGTGGCATATCATTAATTCGCTGATTAATTTATGAATAATTAATCTTAATTATTGAAAATGTATACTTTTCCACACCACCCAAGAGGTAAAGTATATGGCGCGTTTTTTAACGTGGTCTCCCCGGAGACATACTCCACTAGATAAATTAAAAACTTTAATTTATCTGCACAAGCCCGACGGATCTGGCTCATTGATGTCAAAGTCGATCGTGTCTGCTGTGCTAGGCTCATCAGGGTGGTCTCTCAATACGTCCAACTCTTCATCTTCAGCCGCCAGAGGGATATCTACAGGCAAGTCCAACTCCTCTTCATCGGATTCGTCGAGTGACACTTCAGTGACGTTGTCACAGGATTTTCCATTGCAGTATGCACAAATCCTTGAACATTTTAATCCTGCTTTTCTGCATCCGCAGGCTTTACCATAGTTGTTGGTTTTGCATTTACAAAATAAAAATGCCAACAGGGCAACATTCTTCGGCATCTTTGGTACAACCAGACCAATGCTGAACCTGGTGGTAAGTTCGCAATGAATGCTGTCCAGCACGACAATTAATTATTCATAAATTAATGAGCGAATTAATGATACGCCACTGTTTTATGACAAAATTGAAGAAACTAAACTAAAACTAGTTTTAGTGAACCCTAATCGACATTTGATTTCGGAAAATCGACTATACATAATATATCATATTTTACGCAAAATTGTAAAATTTCCAGGGATTTTGTGCCTAAACAGTTGACTTTAGCGAAAATTTTCATGAAACCTTTTTTATAGGAAATTGTATTCTCTTTAATTTTGCTCTCCTCAAATTTTTGCGAAAAACGCATAGTTTTCGAGATATTCACAAAATACCGATTTTGGGCTCCATCTTGGCAAGATGGCGGCGCCGACGGCAGGTCTGGAAATATGCATTTTATGGATTTTAGTTAGGGACCCCAAAATCTATCAACCTGCAAAGTTTCAAAACTACCGGACTTTTTTCCAAGCAGGCTCCTTTTTTGATCCTCAATGACTGAACTAGTATTGATTAATCAACTTCGACGACTACCTAGTCGCTGAAAAGTTCGCATCTACAGGCTAATTAGGGTTAACTAACTTTCTTCACTTCGATACCCATCTTGTCAATCGAGCCGCATGTAAGACACCTCTTTTCTACAAAAACGTGCAATAATCAATCAACAAACTAGTTTAGAGAATTATCACTATCCAGTATCCAGTCATACCTCTCATCATCATTAGAGTTCAAAACTCATGTAAGCACAAAATATATTTCTCAGACTGTCGTCTTCATAGCAGATTTAATTGCCTTGCTTGTCAATAAATCATATGATTTATCAGCTTGTATAAGACCCATACTTACTTCGCTGCTGAAACAAGAGTAGAAACATCAGAAACAAAAATGAAAATGAAAATAGCGAAGATGAAAATATTACGAACAATAAAAATACAATATTGCACGAGAGAATACGAAACACAGACAAGAAGCTTCTACGTTCCACTAGTCAACTCGCATACCCAACAATGTTGCCGTTTGTTGTCGCCTTATAACGGCGGAAACCAAAAAAACCTAGCTATAGCCAAAGTTTACAGAATAAAATATCTACAGCCAATTTTGCAAGAGCAGCTGTGGATCCATTGGTAAGACCGTCGCTTCAGGAACGAGAGGTCTCAGGATCGTGTCCCAATCCGAACCAAAACTTTTTTATTTTTTTACAGCTGTTTTGATTTTCTTATTTATTTACAGTTGTCGGTAACAGCAATCAAAATATGCCGTAGGTGTGTTTTGATTGCGTTGGTTAGCCTCTGGGGTATTTTTTTGTTTGTACGCGTAATACACGACCGATTATCGTATATGCGCGTGCAGAACTGCGAAATTAAGAGACAGCAAATGGCAACGTTGGGCATGCGAGTTGACTAGTGAGACGTGCTAGTACACAGAGACACTAAGAGAGTTGGGAGAACAGGACGTTGTCAGATGTTGAGGATATCACATAGAAAGGACAGGCCCAGATCGAAGTGGGTCAAAACATAAAAACTAGGAACAAGACGCCCAGTTGGTAGAACACCAAAACGCTGGTATGACAGTTGGACATCAATGTCACAAGAAGGAAATTGGCAGAATTGACAGGACCTATTAAAGGTCCTATTACCAGAAGAAGAAAATTTATTATTATTTTTACACGAATATTAATAAAAGTAAATATCTGCAACAGTAATTGGACTTCAGTTGAAAACGTCATGAATAATTTTCATAACTTTTTCACTTAACTAATAAATAAATAGGAGTTATTGGTCTTATGTTGTTCATAAACATTATATATCATAAAATTAGTGAATAAACATCGATTTTGGAAAAATATATCACAAAATGTTCATTTTCTCTGATCTGGTTCTTAAATCAAAAATCTATCAACCCTACTTTTATTCAATTTTCAACAATAATGCTACAACATCCGTTATTATTGAATATTATTCTGCCCTACAATACAAAAGTAAACCGTTAATAATATGAGGGGGAAACACCCTAGGACAATTCAGAACAATTGTTGCCGCTTCATAAAGGGCATTGAGTTCCATTATTGGTTTTGTCCACAAATCCCGTTTCATCCAGAAAACAACCGTTTCAAAAGTCCTATTATCACGTAATTTTGATCCCTCTATGCCGAATAAACATTTTAATAAAAAGGCCACATGTTGCGAGGATTTTTTTATATTTAAGTACAGGAATCACCCATTTTACGCTTATTATTCTCATCAAATTGACTAATTTATAATTTCTTTACATTTTATCACGTTGTTAATGCTAAAATCCATGCTTCGTAGCCTTTAAACGTAAATATCTTGAAAACTGTTCACCCTTTCCATCTCAACGAAGAGCTCCTTTTTACGTAAAAAAAGACCTAGCTTTATATGTCATTTGGTGAAATTAAGGATAATTGAAGTCCCCTGTAAGTAAATTAAGGATAACTCAAGAAACCTTACTCGACCTACCTCTTCTTCAAATTATTTTGAAAAGAGAGGCGAGATGGGCTACATATAGGTTTCTAAATATGGCGTGAGAATGCCAAGGAACAATTAAGTTCATATAAAACCGACTAGTAGACGAACTACAGTCGGATGAGATTCTGGGAATGGTCTCAGATCTCACACCACCAATCCAACTCTTGACACGCACCTGCAACGTCCTGTTTCCGGGTAGGAATAAGCCGAGAAACAATCTTATTATATGCGGAAATGTACTGGTAGATGGACGGATCCAAGAATGAAAAGAGATCTGGCGCAGGAATTTACTGCAGCAGTCCAGAGACTGAGCTGTATGCTATTGAAACCTGTCTGCAACTGCTGGTAGAACAGCAATCCACCGGGAAAACAATAAGCATATTTTCGGATAGTAAAGCCGCGTTGAAAGCACTTGAGGCAACGAAAAGCACGTCTATAACAATTCTTCATTGTAATAAACTACTCAATACATTAGGAGATAGAAACAAAGTTTCGCTAATATGGATACCGAGATATGTCGCCTTAGAGGGAAACGAACGTGCTGATTTTCCCCGCCAAAACTAGTGCAGGTTCACCATTCGTGGGCCCAGAACCGACACTTAGCGTTCCAAAAAATCTCGCAAGAGACAGCCTCTGTGAATGGGTTAGTTAGGGATGTGACGTTTCAGGACTGGAATGGCAGTCCCGGAATAGAACATGCCAAAAAAATCCTAGCAGGACCATCCAAAGGTAGAACAGGAGAACTCTTAAAGACTGGTAGGAATGGAGCGCATACGCTCACTGCTGTACATGGGCCACTGACGGCTGAGATCACACCTACAGAGGATGGGTTAACTGGTGGAAGACGCCGAATGCCGACTCTGTATGGGAGATGATGAAACAATGAAGCACGCTGTGTGTACCTGCCCCGCTGGGGATAGGGCCAGGTTTGACGTGTTTGGCAAAACCACGCTAGACCTATAAGACCTAGGAGACATATCACCCTCGGACATAACGGCCTATGTTAAAAGGCTGGCTCTTGAGGGTGAACTTTAATGCTCTTTTTCTATTAAAGAGCTTGTAGAAACTGAGCCACAATAGTGATTAGTGAATATAATACAATACAATCCTCCATACAGACTCGAGCTAAATCCTGGGGTGCCCGTCTCCAGAAGATGCAGTCAGCGATTTCAAAAACGCACTTTTGAAGGCACCAACAAGCGGATGGAATAACTGCGTTGAGAATCGGTTCCAACGGAAGCAAAAATGCATTTCTCTTCGTGGAGAATACTTAACACAATAATGTTTAAAAGTTATCTACTGTTTCTTTCTGCCTCTACATGCAAAATATAAAAGACAACCCTCGTAATGTCTCTTCTAAGTATCGATTTCAACATCGAAAGCGAACTATCTGGAATTGACCGATTGTCCCAGGTGATAAACGTCCACTTAGCGGGCCATTTCGACGTACAAACTACGTACAAAGACGTCGGATTAGCGATAAATCAAGACGATAAGGCTGCCGGTCGCGAGCAATCTCTATCAATCATTTTTAGAGAAATTGAGAAGCCCCGTGGCCGCCTCTGATTTATGGCCTATTCACTCTTATTCAGCGCGGTCTGATGAACCGCCGATGCTAAAAAATACACAATGGAGAGACGATGGGAGTGTTATGTTGAATAGGGGGTTTCGTAAACACATTGCACTGATTTTTGCTGCTCGAGAAATATATGAAAAGAATGAGGTACACTACTTGATACCTCGAAATGTATTTTGGATATAATATAGTGACAAAACAATAAGAATGACTATTTTTATGAGGTTACAAACTGAAATTAAAATTTCATAGATTACTTATTCAACGGATTATTCATACGATGAGATTGATGTTTCTATTATAATCAGTTATTACCGCAATAATAATTGAGTGTGCCACTTTAAAGTTAATTACTAGTTCTGCTTATTACATCGCTCCTCTTAATGTTAATTGCATTTAAATATTATAGATGTGCGTAGAACAGCAAGGAAAATATGTATTGATATTGTATAGATTGCTGTTATGCAACCCCGTTCTCACGGCGTTAATGATCATAGTAGATGATTGTTTTGAGAGCAACAATAACCTATGAAACTACAGTTTGATTTGACCACAGACTTAAAAATAATCAGATAAGAATCAGTGGCCTTGATATGGTTTAGAGCCAGTCAACATTTTGGTCACTCTCAAATTGAGCTGGCGATAGTCTTGTAGCAGAGCTATCATAAAACAAGAAGAAGACCACAGACTTTTTTTTCAATATTTGATAACGTCCGCCTTGACAATTTCAGGATTGTTTGGAAGTTTATACAGGGTGAGCCTTAAATAAGTGCAAATATTTTTAGGGCTAGTATATTTCGACCCCTTAAACATTATCATGAGGTCTTTTCGCGAAAAATTTTTTTTTAAAATTTGGAATTTGTTGATAAAAAATTGGATTTTTTTTAGTTTTTAGTTAAAGAACATAATTTCTTGATAATATGGCAACATAGTTAGTAGATCGAATTTGCAATAAAAAAAAACAGAAAAGATACAGTGGTTCTTAAAATTTAATAAAAAAATTTTTTTGGAAATTTTCATACTAAAATAACTCGGTTATTTTTTACTTATTTGAATAACGGCAAAGAGAAAATATGTTTCTTTTATCGAGATCTACCAGCCCTGAAAATATTTGCACTTATTTTAAGGCTTACCCTGTATACAGTTGTGAGTTAACCTCTCCTTCAATTTTTTTCACAAAGTAAGACAAAAATGATGTGCACTGGAATGTAATTTACAATAAACAAAAATATAACCTTTCACAGGTTAATACAATATGGTCGAAAAAAAAAACAGCGTCAGCGATGGCTACGAACTGAAGATCATTGTTATTTTATAAATAAAAGCTGTCATCGATCGTCATTTCCAATCCAACTGGACGCCGTTTTTTTTTCGATCATACACTATTTTGGGCAATAGCGAGCAGTAGTGTCGGTATTTATGACACATTTGATCTTATACCGGGTGCGTCTGAAAAGTGGCTCCCCCTATAACTTATTTTTTTCAGAAAAAAAATGCAATAAACGGCAAAGAGAAAATATGTTTCTTTTATCGAGATCTACCAGCTACCAGCCCTGAAAGTATTTGCACTTATTTAAGACTCACCCTGTATACAGTTGTGAGTTAACCTCTCCTTCAATTTTTTTTACAAAGTAAGACAAACATTATGTGCACTGGAATGTAAAGTGCATGATTTGTGAAATTTACAACAAACAAAAATATAACCTTTCACAGGTTAATACAATATGGTCGAGAAAAAAAACAGCGTCAGCGATGGCCACGAACTGAAGATCATTCTCATTTTATAAATGAAAACTGTCATCGATCGTCGTTTCCAATCCAACTGGACGCCGTTTTTTTCGATCATACACTATTTTGGGCAATAGCGAGCAGTAGTGTCGGTATTTATGACACATTTGATCTTATACCGGGTGCGTCTGAAAAGTGGCTCCCCCTATAACTTTTTTATTTTTTCAGACAAAAAACGAGATTTGGTACCTATGTTAGTAGATGACAAATTCAGATTGATTGACGTATTAAATTGTTTATGGTCACTTCCTGTTTCACTGAAAATGACAGCAACTAATCATTTTTAAATAACACCCCCGGTATTTTTTTACTTTATTCGATAGAAAATCACTGAATTGACTAACATATCACTGAGAATAATTTCTCAGAATAGATTAACATATCATAATATGTCAACTTTTGATATTTTTGACAACCTAACTTAACCTAAGCTAACATGCGGTTCATAACGACAATTTGACTTGAAACCAAGTGTGTAGTACAAAATTATTCGTAAAAAAATGCTTTCTCTAAATATGCTAATGCCACCCATGTTCCACTTGAAAAAATTGAAATATGATTAAAAATACGATTTGGGCATCTTTTAACCGGCCAGGACAAGACACTAAAAACATTACACGATCAAATTTATTTTTCCAAGACTCCTTGATTAAAAATCAGTTTTTAACACGGCCATAGCACTCTAGATTGAATTTTAAAAATACGATTTTCTGTTAAAGAAATATCAAAAATTGACATATGATATGTCATTCTATTCAGTGAGTGTTCATTTTCTATCGAATAAAGTAAAAATATACCGAGGATGCAATTTAAAAATCAAAAGTTGTAGTCATTTCCGGTGAATCAGGAAGTGACCAAAAACAACTGAATACGTCAATCAATCCTAGTTTATGTCATATACTAACATACCAAGTCTCGTTTTTTTTTCTGAAAAAATAAAAAAGTTATAGGGGGTGAGCCACTTTTGAGACACACACGGTATACTGTCATAATTATTTTTTCTGTAGATTTTATAGTTTATATCATGTCAATTAACTTCTTTTCATGTAATTTCTTGTGCATGAGATTATACTTAGTTTACATACATTGTAATTTTTTTGAAGATCAAAAAAAGCGGCAATGCCAATCAAGTCAAATCTCGAAAAAAGGATTAGATTAAGTCTACAACCAAATAAAACTGTAAATAAACAAACAGTTTGTTTACATTTTGCTTGTACAGGGTGGGTCAAATTCGACGCTTTTAAATGGAAACACTCTTTTCTATAGCAGATAGACGAAAACTAATATCGGTGTCTGGAGCTCAATTTTCACCAAAAACATGATGGTGAAAACCGTACATCAATATCTGTTACCGTTTAGGAGTTACGGGGTGTTTTTCAAAAATGTGCATTTTAACAAATCGTTGTAACTTTTGCTATGGAAAATTTTGCATTTCTATGAAAACATTCCAAAGCACCTTTTTACGTAGAATTTAATGGTATAAGTATAATTTTTTTAAAATTAATAATTTAAAAGTTATCAACAAAAAAATTGATTTTTTATTTGGGACACAGTCTATATTTTTAATTAACCGAAAAGAATTTAAAATTACCTTTCCAAAAATATACCACACTTGATATTTTGTTATATTCCCCTTCGAAATACAGAATTTTTAAAAGTTCTCCACTTTTAACTAGTAGGCTTTGGACCTCTTATTTATGATATGCCCTTAATTTAACTCGAAACCATATTTTTCCAGCAAGAAGAGGCACCGCCTCAGAACGCTGAAGTTATCAGCAAATTTTTGCAGCCAATTTCAAGAATAATTGAATAGCTAACCAAGATCCCAGCCGTTGGCCGTCGAGGCCACCTGACTTAGTGCCCATGGATCTAATCCTATGGATACATTTGCGGAAGAATAAAGGTTCCTTATTCTTCCGTATAGTCTAGACAAGAATTAGAAATACTTACTTAGCAGTTATGAGAGGGATTCTCTCACCCCCACTGAGTTAAGGAATTCCGCGAGAAATGTTCAGAAACGGCCCCGTCTGTCCATAACAGAAGATGGTCGATATAACAGAAGACGGTCGAACACCTGCAGCAAAATCTCATGTCTTGGTTTGCTATTTATTTTTATTGTTATCAGATATAGTTTAAATGTGTTGATGTTAGTTAAATATATTTTAAATTGTTATAAAATTCTGCATCTCTCATAGCAAATATTATTTTCGTTTTAATTGATGCTCACAGTTAGAATTTTTTTGCATTACAGCCGGTGCCATTCAAAGCCTACTTAATTAAAGCGGGCGAATTTTTGTATACTCTATATGTCGAAGAGGAATCGAGCATAATATCAAGTGTGTTATATTTTTGGAAAGGTAATTTTAAATTATTTTCAATAAATTACAGATATACAGGGTGTCTCATATAAAAAATCAAATTTTCTGTTGATAATTCTTAAATTATTAATTTTAAAAAAATTATACTAAAACCATTAAATTCTATGTAAAAAAGTGCTTCGGAAATGTTTTCATAAAAATACAACATTTTTCATAGCAAAAAAGTTACAGAGATTTGTTAAAAATGCATATTTTTGAAAAACACCCCGTAATTCCGAAACAGTAACAGATATCGATATGCGGTTTTCACCATCATGTTTTTGACAAAAATTGAGCTCCAGACACCGATATTAGTTTTTGTCTATCATCTATAGAAAAGGGTGTTTCCATTTAAAAGCGTCGAATTTGACCCACCCTGTACATATATGATGGACTAAAACAAATCAATATATATATTATGTTAGTCTTAGTTATCTTTTACTAGTCGTATGATCTAATCTATCTCATACACCATTTTAATGATGGTGGTCTAATAAGAACCACAAAACAATTTCGAAACAATATTCTTTTAACCACCCATCACTGACATAAGTAATAGAATATAGTTGTCCAAATTGTGCTGCGTCAGAGATGCTCAGATTTCGTCTTGCGAAACCGAAGATTAAAATCGACGTCGAAGAAGCGTCGCATAAATTGGACGTTACGTCATCTGATGACCTTTAATTAATCTGGAGATTATTTTTATTCAATTTTGTAATGCTTCAGATTACAATCAATAAAGTATCGCAATTTATTGTCGTAAAAATGCTTTCTTCGCCTTAATTAATAGCTCTTAATGGCGAACATAACTCAAGTGTTGAAGTGGTGCGGATTAAGAAACGATGAAATCATCCTGTGTAATTTTAAATTGCCTGAAGATTTCCTGCTTAAAAAAAATTGATTGTATGTAAATTAAATAAATAAAAATAATTCCTTCAACAAAAATAATATTGAAAAACGTTTATTATAATAAGTATCTTGGTCCTACACGCAACTATTTGATCTGCATGTCAAATCGCACAGTTCAGATCTTAAAACCGAATTGATTACACGTTCAAATATTTTATAAAAGATAATTTCGTCAGTCTATAGTCTAGTACAGTTGCCGTCAAATCTGCGCCAAGTCTGCGCAGTAAAAAATATTTTCAGCATGTTGAAATATCGCAGATATCATCTCTTCGATGAGATCTTTATCGAAACCGCCACTACACGTTGAGTTTTGGACTAAATAGAACGACTGTACAGTTCAAATATCTCAGAAAGCGTTACGTGTTGACTCTTGTTACAATGTCTAGTCAGTTTTCTTAAAAACAAAAGAAAAACCTCAGACCCTTTAGAGGTAGTGCCTTTTTTCAATTCCAAAAATCAAAAAATTATGAACCTTTTTTTCATTTTTACAAATAAATCAATAAATGCAATAGGTACCTACTACTATCTAGCGTACATCTAGAAATTGAAGAGATAGAAGCCTGCAATGGCTACACCTATCTAGGAGTGATATTTGATACAACAGCTAAAGATGACAAAGGAATTAAAAAACGAATATCACAAGCTAGAAGAACAACAATTGGCTGTTTGAATGGAGTATTTTGGAGTAATGCAATAGGGAAAAAACGGAAGATCAATATATACGAGACCCTGGTAAAAACCAGTCTACTCTATGGTGCAGAGGCTTGGCGAATAACGGAAGCCAACTGGAAGCGGTAGAAATGGGTGCCTATAGAAGAACCTTAGGAATTTACCGAAGAGATCGAGTCTGAAACGAAGAAATCCGACAGAGGATAGGAATAGAGGGACCTTTGGCAACCGACATCGAACACCATCAACTTATGTGGTACAGACATGTCCAGAGGATGGATGACACCCGACTTCCAAAACAAATTATGCAATGGATACCCCAACATCGAAGAAAACGTGGAAGATCTAAGAAGAGGAGGGTGTCACAAGAGCAATGAATGCCAGAAATCTAAGCGAGGGATAATGGAACGATCGGAAGACGTGGAAGTTAGTGTTATTATTAATAAATATTAACGGTAATATTTCTGTGGCGAAATACCCAAGCTTTTTCAAGAAATGAACCTACCAGCATAAACTTATTTTATAAAAGCTCTATCTGTCTTTGTTCCTACTTCCTACAAGAGGAATGCAGTGGTCAGGTTAAAGTGATGTGAGTAGTTTGTCTCCATAGTCTCATGTCCTGCACTTCTTGTAATAGCGTGCGCAATGGTTTGTGTATGCATGATCTATCCACCAAAAGGGCGAACCTGTCCTTTTTCTGGAATCTTGCCCTGTAGAATGAGTCGAGTTTTTCCATACAATCCCTCTGATTAACGTGACCGTCATTCTGATTTTATAAAATAATCATCAGAAAAGTAACAAAAATATCTATTATTGTACTTTTGCTGTTAAGAAATGCTGAGTTTGGTCATTTCAGTTTGGTCCACCGAATAAACTTTACGGAACGCCGTTTGTTTTGGCGCATTTCAATCACAAATAAACGTTTTATTGTTGCTGGTGACCGGCACATTTGCATTCCTTTACACCTTGCTGAATTTTTGTCTGGTGCGATTACGGGCACGTGGGTCGTACGGGACCAAAGACCTCTCGCGAGATTTCGATTCGGCTTTAGCCTAGACTCCTTGCTACCCACCAGGCCGGTCCGCCCATGGTCGGGGTCGATTCGGCTTCCTTCAATGGCAGTAGGTACTCCCTGCTGTCTTTCAGGGCGAAGAATTCGCAATAAAGTGGAAACTTGTTAAATCTTCGATTTACTATAATCTCGACTATAATTCTCTTATAGATGCTTAGCGATTTGATTTTTTTTGGGTATATATAAAAATAATTGCAGTGCAGTGGCGAAATACCCATAAAGGATTTTTTTTTCAAAAAAGTGTTGTCGTATTCACTATGGATATCACTGGAATAATTTTCTCAAACAATATGTGCGCCACTGCCTTTTTTTCTCTTAGCAAAATTATGTTCGTTTTTAGAAAAACTTTTCAGTGATCACTCATACGCACGTACCTGATGAATCTGTCGAAACTTTTTTAGCATTAAATTTTGTAGCACTTATAATAACTTCAAAAAACCTTCATAACCCTCAAAATTTCATTCGAATCACTAAAAGCACTTGGAAGAAAATTATAATAAATCCAAAAAAAAAATGAAGACTTTAGCCCCAGTAGCTATCAAATAAAGCAGAATCGGACTTACGTTGATATATAACATAAAACTCATTTTTACCCCCACGAGAGATGGAACATGTTTTTTGAAACAACTTGTATAGTAATATTCGGAATAAATCGAGGGATAAACCGCTGACGAATTTCTGTACACTAATGCCAAAGTAATGCCAAAAAGTACGAAAGTAATGCCAAATAATTTCGTACTAATACCAATAATACCACGAATAATGCCAAAAATGCCAACATCTTGTAGACCAGCGGTACAACATGCTGTCCGCCATAGACAGAAAGTCAAGGTAAATGTCTTTTTTATGTCATTCAGGGGAGTATAAAAACATCTTCTGGTATCTATATCCCAAGGCACGATCCATGCCTTGCAAGTTCAACAGGGCGTTCGTTCCCGTCGATATCCCAATAGCTTAAAACCTGGAAGTTCTATCTATTGTTATTGTCTTCATTGTGTTTATCGTGCCTGGTTCGTGTTCTTTTTATTTTTTCTATGCCATAAAAATCGTGCATTAAAATTAATAAATTAAGATGTATACATCTCGTTAATATCATCATGTCGTATATATTACCATTTTTATTTCTGTCCTGTAATGAAATATAAAACGCCCCGTAGAAAGCTGGCTCAGAGTGCACATGCACGCGCAGTTTAGCGGCTCTCAATTATCTTGCGATTAAGCTTTAATTCAGATTATGAGCGGATTGCGTGTCCGTCTTGTTCCGGTCGGGGGCGCCGTTGTTTCTAGTAGGTCGTATGTCGCCTTTTGAACAAGTTACGGTCTTATTAAGACGTTGCATAAGTTTTCAAATTTATACATCGTATGCGTGCGTTTACAAGGAGTTAAACGAGCGCATCGAGCGACCACTTTACAGCACAAAAACCATCCAAAATATCAATAATTAGGGTTGTACTAGATATATCGCTCATTTACAAATACCACAGCCAAAAAAAGTCACAGAAATGACCTGCTGAAAAAGCTCTGTGGTAGTAGCTGAGGCGCCAACCCGACAACCAGTGGCGGATACAAAAGGGGGGGGGCATGGGGCCCGGCCCCCCCCTAAAATCTGTAAATTGGATTAAATATTAGGCTTTTGGGTTAAAAATGACGCCCTAAAAAGCATATTTTGCATTATTTTTTATTTGGGCCTCCCCTAAAATAAATTTCTGTATCCGCCCCTGCCGACAACTCTATAAGAAGAAAAGCATAAGCCTTATGTTTTTGAACTGGTGACCATTTGGTGTAAATCTGCCCATTAAAATTTAGAATGAGTGGGAGGGGGGTTAGTCACTGCGACCTTACAGATCTATTGTGTCCCCCTTTGTTCAGTTATAACTCATCATACAGTCACAGGGCTTTGACAAAAGCCAGTATCTGGGACGGTTTCACAGAGGGTAGTTCTCCATCTCCAATATCAGTCGTACCAAAGTTCATGGCACGAATGGTATATTTAATAGTACTTAGATTAGTGTAAAAAACAAAATAAAAACACTAAATCACCACAATACACCACAACACTTTTACTTTTACACTGGACGCGCGTTTCGCTAACCATGTTAGCATCATCAGCAGATGATTATAAACTAAAGTACAATCTACAAGTTGAGCGTTTATATACTCGCCCAGTGGGCACCAAGTGGGCGTGGCAAAATCTAGCCAACCGAGTCAGAGACAACTGAGCGTAACAGTTAGATTTCCGCCACTAGAGTAGTAGGAACAAAGAACTTGAAGGAATTGGACCGTTGACTCTGTTCATACTATCTTTACATTTATTAATTCTGATGCTTTCATATGCATCTAGTTGCCTGTAATTTGAGACTTGCTTAATTAATTTTAAATTATTAAGATCTATACAATGTTCATTATCAACAATATGTTCAGCAAGGCAAGATTTATCCGGTCTACCATATCTTATCTGAGCTAAATGTTCTTTAAATCTAGTTAATATTGATCTTCTAGTTTACCTAACATATTTCTGATTACAATCTTTACAAGAAATTTCATAAATACCCGACCTTTCCAGTGGAGGTGTTTTATCTTTTGGATTACCTAATAATTGTTGTAATTTATTATTAGCACTATACACAAGTTTATAATTGACATTCTTAAAAATTCCTTTTAGACCATGGGATAACTCTCTATCAAACGGTATCGAAAAATATTTAGACGTATCTTTCTTCACTTGAAAAGTCGAATTTTCAGAAATCATTAACCTATACCTACGTTTTCTAATTAATTTATCAACTAGTGAAGGAGAATATCCATTACACTCAGCTACATTCCTAATGTAATCTCTTTCTATTTCATATCTTTCGTTGGAAAGTGGGAAACTAAGTAATATATGAACTAAGAAATTTAAACTAGCCATTTTATGTTCAACACTATGATGTGATTCATTAGGAATATATCTGCGTGTAGTCGTATTTCTCCTATAGATATCAAATTCCAGGCAATTATTAGCATTTCTAATAACTAATACATCTAGAAATGGTAATCTGTCGTTGTTATCAATTTCATGCGTAAATTTAATGGAAGGAAAACGATGATTTAACTTAGAATTAAAAATTTTCTATGGTGTCTGAATGTGTGTCAAAAACAGCAAAAATATCATCCACATACCTAAACCATACTCTTGGAAAATACTCAAACTGATTCCTAGCCTCCACTTCAAACCTGCTCATGAATAAATTAGCCAAAAATGGAGACAATGGATTACCCATTGCTGTACCTTCCCGCTGTTCAAAAAAGTTGTTATTAAATTGAAAACAATTTTGTTTCATACATAACGATGTAAGCTCAATATATTCAGTCACAGTTTTGTTGTCGAGACCATTTGCGTTCAGTAATTCCTTCAAGTAGCCTAAAGAATGTGGAATTGGAACACTTGGGAACAACGAAGATACATCAAAGGAGACCAAAATTTCACCTTCATGCAATGTTATATCTTTAATTTTGTTAATGAATTCAATATTATTTTTAACTGGGAAAGAAGTGCGAAAGATTAGTGTGCCCGATATGCTTTTTTGTAATTTAAAAGAATGTTCTTGTTCAGTTGTTCAAATTAGACAAAAACTTAAAGGTTTAGCCTGTGTGTTTAGCAAATATAATTTGACATTGACAAAATTGTAATATTTTGCAAAATCGTTGTTTGAAACATAAAGATTTGAAAGGACCTCAATAATTCAGCGACATTCTCGTGGAACCAAAGTGCAATAACCGAAACAAAAAATTGGCCCCTTTTCCTTCAAACAATTCTTCCCGATTACCATCGCAAAACACATCGGTAGGCTCTACGTCCGATCATGGCTGATAAAAGCCCGCTTGTTATCGGCAACGGTACTTATTCGGCAACATCGAATTAAAACGAACAGCGTTACAGATAAAACGAACAGATTCTTCGAGTGTACGCGCTGAACCCCAGATAAGCATCTAGAAAGTGAGAAAACAATATAACGCTGCCGAGGAGCCGGTTGCATTTACCGAATTGCAAGTAGTACGAGTAGTTCGTCGTCCCAAACAAAACAACAATCGCCATACGAAACCGCAAAAACGCGAGGCACGAACAAAAGAACTAATTTGGCAAGGTCGCAGAGGTTGAGTTCTAACCTAAATTCGTTATCTGGCGTTGCGGATCTACCGTATTTTTATATTACAATGGATCGCTGAAAGTTTATATTCTTGTTACAGTACGTTTCTTTTTAACAAGCTTGAAGTTTACTGATTGTATTCTGTGCGCGATCTGGGTAGCCTAAAGCATTTATTGTGTCTAAATATTTATGTTCCTTTGATGATGAATGGGGATTGAACAGTGCAGACATTTTAGTATCATTATAAAACAGTATTATTGCGTCTTATCTACACTCTGCTTATTTATCCTAACCTAAGCAGCTTCTATTTAGCAGTTGTAGAGGCAGAGTACTAGTAAACTATCTAGAGAAAATATCTACCCACATTGATAAAAAAGATGGACTTGAACTCATCGTTCTTGAAAAAAAAAATTAGTGACAAGAGAATTTATTTTAGCGTAAAAGAAAATATTTTGCCTGAAGAAAAACTCTCTTAACTCAAGAAAACTGGTTCTCTTTAAAAATTTGAAAATTTCTCTTGAATCTATTTTCATTCAACCAAGTGCAAGTTACTTTGTTTTAAGATAATAAGAAAAATACGCTAGGCAGTGCTTCATTCAAGAAACATGGTCATTTTTCCAATAGCTAAATACTCTTTTGATGAAAAATAATAATAACACGCAAAGACGATGACGAAGGACGGTATATACAATCAGTCGGCAGTCCAATCAGTCGTACATCATAGTACGCACGGGTTTTGTTGCTTGGAATTTTGCAAAATTTGCTTTTTAAACGCATATCGTATAACAAATTAGTGATAGTTATTAACATGCATTTGTCATTTTTATGGACAAATTTTAGGATATATGGATTCTTTAAGGAGTTTCTGAAAAATGGAAATTAGAACATTTATTTGCTATATTTGAAGGTAAGAGACATTTACCTAATGCACCTGTTTAGATAATGCATGTGTGACTATAGATAGAATAAGAATATAGGTATCGATTTTTTTATGCAAATAATTACAAAAATTTTAGAATTTCAAGTCCTATTAAAAAATTCAAGATGTGACCAAAGCTTATAATTTTAATAATTTATTTGCTTTACTTTGATTAATCGTGATGTAACATTTCTTTGTAATTTGTAGAGTGATGAACCACCCCAAAAAATACCAAGAAGTGAAGAAGCAGAAATAACTACTATCGAGGAAAATAATATCACTTTACTTACTACAGACCAGGAAAACTTGGATGCAATTTATCAGAAAATAATATACCTCGTAATATGCCTGTATATGATGTATAGACTTCTCTTAGATCAAAATAAATTTTAGTTGAGTCAATAGTATTCGCTATTTGTTTAAGAAAAGTGTCTCTTTAATCAAGAAATGTCCCTTTTCAATCAAGAATTTTTGTATGAATCAAAGAGACTATTGTTCTTGTAGCAAGAACTTCTTTGCATATTCTTTTTGGGTCAAGAGTGAAATACTTTGGACAGATAGACTCTTCTATTCTCTAAAGTAATTTTTTAAAGCTTATGAAAAGATAGTTAATGCTTTGGGCAAAGAAATGTCGTTCTTGGCCCTATTGAAAAGCGCCAATCTTTTGGGTCAAAGTCATATTCATTTCGACTGAGATATCCTTTTTTCCAGTGCATCTAAATTCTAAGCTATCGAAAGATGCGTACACCTTATCTTAGAAAGGAACTATCGGAAACAAGAAATAGCCATCTTATCCGATAGCCAAGCAGCATTAAAAGCGATCAACTTAGTAATTATCAATTCGAAGTTGGTTAGAGAATGCCTATAGAAGCTAAATAAATTAGACAAAGAAAAAAAGTCATCCTACTCTAGGCACCACCAAGGGTTAGAAGGCAGTGAAAAAGCAAACAATCTAGCTAGAAAAGGAGTGAACACTCCACTAACTGGACCAGAACCGTTCTGTTTTCCAAACGGGAACCAACTGAAAGCGGAACTGAAGAATCTGGAAGACTCCATCCGTAACTTGGAATGGGTGTCCTCTAACAGTCTAAGACATTCGAAGAAGTTCTTCAGAACTTACGACCGAGCAAAAATCAAAGGTTTTCCTTGATTTAAGTAAAAACAATCTTCGGATTGTCACGGGGTTTCTAAGAGGACACTGGTCTTCTCAACAAACACCTCAGTAGGCTAAAGCTGAGAAACAACGGCGAATGCAGATTTTGTGGGGAAAATGAGGAAACATCAGAACACCTTATCACTGAGTGCTCCGAGACGACGACCATTCGTGCTATGAACTTTGGTACGGCTGATGTCGAGGATGGAGAACTGGCCTCTGTGGAGCCGTCTCAGATACTGGCTTTTGTTAAAGCCCTGAGACTGTATGATGAGTTATAACTCAAGAAAAGGGGACACAATAATAGATCTACCTATAAGGTCGTGGTGATTAACTTCCCCCCTCCAATACAATCTACATCTAAATTATTCTCAAGCATTCCAAAAATAATTACATAAGTAAATAAATATAAACTTAATCGTCATTAAGAATCTGTAGAAAAATCCGACACAGCAGCTGTCGAGACCTTCCGCATATATAGAGAAACGTTATTTTTTCCCATGCATGGCGCGAGAAGTTCATACATAATTAGTCTTATTTTCCCGATTGATAATTGATGGATGTCCGTTAAGCACCGCACCCGAACCAACACTCAGCTCGGGTCAATTAAAACATAGCGGCAGTTTTGCTGCTATTTAGCCTAAACTATTTGTGACTAGATAGCTGTAAAAAGGAATAATGCGCACGTTAATGTTGTTGAGAACTATTAAAACGTACGTTACTGCCAATCGTAAAACAGCGCTAACAATTTCAAAGTTTGTTTTTATTTTGTTAACAATCGTTCCGTTTATATAAACAGTAATAATATCCTTGGATATAAAACGGAACGTTCCGAGAAACTATTTAGCGTCATTAGGAATTTGTTGTTATTGTTTATTGTACGGTTACAATTAGAAGGTTGATGGATAAAATTTGAAAAACAACAAAGACTAAGAACCTCTCAGACAAAATACTACCGACCGTATGATAAATGTCATCAACGAATCTTAGATGGTTAAGATATCCCAAGCAACACAGATAGTTCCAAATCCCTTCGGTTTAAGACTGGCTACCAAAACATAGTTCCTGGGTGCACCCTGTTACCTAATTTGTCACTATATCCGGTAATACCACTGCAAAGTATTTTTGGATAGTATCTGTTACCATCCTGTTACTAGTCATTTGGAATTTAAACACCCAAAATTAAGGTAGCAAATGGGTTGTTGCGTCTAGTAACTGGGACTACGCAAATCCATTCATTGTTACCACTAAGTGGCAAAATCTACATAGTGACAATAAATACGGAACGGCTACCAGCCTGTGCTACTAAACTGGGTGTATGAAGTACTTGTTACTATATAGTCCCATGCTTAGTCGCAGAATAGTCGCACTACCCTATATTTTGGGTCTAAAAGTTACGAGGCATTTGGGTACTGATTGTTGGTCCCAAAATAGTAGCTGCAACTATGGTTTGTTACTATAAAGTAACGGGTACTATACTCCTGTTGACGTCTTGCTACTATAAAGTTGTGGAAACTAAAAAATAATTTCTTTATAGTAGCAGATCGCGTATTTACCCATCCTGTCCGTTACCACAAGAATAAAGATCAATAAAATTGTTTGTTCACTGCGCTGCTAGTGGAACTTCCTAGACAAGTTCACCAGGATAAAGGGTTTATTGGATTAAATTTAGAGAAGTATGACTGGGCTTTGATATGACAATAAATTATTTTAAATTTATTTTTGAAAATTCATATACATATTATTATGTATAATTGTCGTATTTTGTAAAGTTCTTATAGCTGCATTTTTCTAGGAATGTCGAGTTGCTGACTACTGATGAACTTAAAGATAAAACAGAGCTCAGACAAGAAAGTAATATAAGTCAGGAACTAAGGCATTGGGCATTAAAACACCAAATTAGTCACATTGCTTTAACAGATTTACTTGGTATACTAAAAAATGAAGGCTTAACATCATTGTCCGGAAACAGCAGGACTTTATTGAGTACACTGAGATATTGTGCCATAGTGTACAATGGAATAAGGAAGATTTTAGTAGCACGTTTATCCGAAGAGACCAACCTAGAATCGGTCTCTCTAATTTTTAATGTTGACGGCTTGCCTCCATTTAAGCGTTCTCCATTAGAATTTTGGCCGATACTCCTAAAAATGCATGAATATCCTTGCGATCAACCCATGGTGGCAGCTATTTATTGTGGCAAGTCAAAAGCTCCATTACAAGAATTTTTACATGATTTTGTAACAGAATTAAATGAGATTTTGGAGACTGGAATTGAAGTAAATCAGATTAGGGTGAAAGTAAAAATTCGATTTTCTCATTCATCATTTTTTTTATTCAATTGTTTTTGGTCACTTCATGTTTCACCGGAAAAGACAACTTTTGATTTTTAAATGGCACTCTCAATATTTTTTGCTTAATTCAATAATAAATGGCACTCTGAATAGAATGATTATAATAATATGACTATCATAACATGACATCATAATATGACATTTTCTCATATGGTTTATTTGAAATTGTAACATTGGTTCATAACGGCAATTTGATTAAAAATACAATTTAGGCATCTTTTAACCAGTCAGGACAAGACACGAAAAACATTAAAAGATCAAATATATTTTTCCAAGGCTCCTAGTGTGTGAACACAATTAGTGTTCTTAAATTGTTTTGAGATGAGAGGTAGGCGGAACTTTATAGAGACATATGGAAACTATATTGTCACAAAATGCCTGATTGTCCGACTTTTTGGGTGTCCAAAGTAGCTTTCTAGTTCCAGTAGTTACCATAGTGTACAAAATTTAAATACATTTAAGAATAACAAAGTTCCAAAGTGGTAACTGATACTACAAAGTAACTTTTGGGTAGTAACAGCTTAATCACTGGAAGTAGCAGATCTTTTAAAGTAAAAAATGGGTAGTCCCTGCTACTTTATAGGGAAGAGCCTAACTTTATCGTAGCGAAGTGTGCGTCAGCCATTTTTTACTATCAGACCTTTTTTAATTAAATTTATTTGTTAATATATTTTCATTTTTTCTTTATTTTCCCAAGTTTTATAGTGCTTTAAGGATTTATTTTTCCAATTAAAACTCGAATACACTTTCGTGCATTACAAAATATTATTTTTAATATTTTTGATATTATTTTTTGTTCTTAAATATCTACAAAATTGAATTAATTCGAAGGCGCTTTAACATATTTCCATCTAACTCGGTAATATTTGTCAGTAAAGTGACGTGCGTTATTATATTGGTCCTGGATGTGTCCGAAATACGCGATTAAAAACCATCATTTTCCTCATAAACATAACACGCCATTATTAACTTAACTTTAACATGGCCATGCACCGCGGCTGTCATATCATATTATTATTTTATTTCAAAACGTTTTTTTAAAGTAGATGTCGCTAGAAGAATGTTTTGCTACTTACTATATAGTAGCAGTTACCAGGCGGCTACGTAGGGGCGACCAGGTCGCTACGTAGCAGGATAGTGGCCGCTACTACCCTTTCACTTAATAGTTACGAAATATAGTGGCAGCGTTAGTCCCTGGGACCACCCGGTATACTACTCAGTTACCCTAAATTCTTCCCCATTTTAGTAACAGTTACGTGGCGGCTACGTGGCGGCAACGTAGCCGTCGATAGTGGCAGTCTACTTGATGGTCGCTTTTGTAGTCCCAGGAACGTACCTGCTACTATCTGTGTTGCTTGGGATTCTCCATCTATTTTTAATCCTTTGTTTGGTCCAGTCTAGTTGGCGGAGGATTTCTTCTAGTGTTGCTGTAAACAGCTTTGGGGAATTCCGTCTTCCTGTCTCGTACTCCTTTGCCAGTTGGGAACAGTAGGCATTACGTTTAAAACCAGGTTAACAAACTTGGTAAACAACAATAAAATATACCATCATTAGTTTAAATATTATTCATAGTGCTTTTTTACAAACCAAGACTTCCAGAGAAATTAACATTAATTTTGATTCATCTAATTCTTTCCCTCTAAACGTTACTTGCTATATTAATCAAACTTGTGACATCCCGTATACACTAGACGAAGTAAAAAGAATTGCTGTCTTCGTCGAGCCACAAATACGGACCTTTCTATTTTATTTCTGTAATATCTATTACATATAGAAAGAAAATATTTTTATACAATCGACCGCGTCATTATCTAAACTACGTACATATATAGATATACAGCTGTGACCTAAGTAGTAACACATCAATTATTAAATGGGTTAATATCCGATAGCCTAGCAGTCACGAGAACCAAATCCTAGCCCATTTATCATCGGCTTCGATGGCCGTGTAATTATCATCTAAACGTACAACTTTGTTATGGTTTAGTGCTTCGATCAATAACACTACCTGAAAATTAATTTGGCTCTGTTGCGACGGTGATATATGTTATTATTGCAGGAGTGCTGTAAATTATAATGTACAGGGTGTCCTTAACAGCACTATAAAACACTATACATATGTATACACAGATACTTTATTAGCCGACCATACCAACAGGTATGGCAGGCTATTATATCAGCAAAAAAAAGTATTTTTTAATTTCACTCTAAATGAGTTATTTGGATCAAAATACAAAATATTTTCATGGTGTCTGTCTGTCTGTCCGTCTGTAACACGATAACTCAAAAACCGCTAAACCGATTTTAACCAAATTTGGCACAAAAATACTGTGGCACCCGAGAATCAGGCCATTAGTTTTTTTGGGGGGAGGGGGTTAAAAATTTAAAAAAATCGTAACTCCAAAATTACAGTAGCTTGCGAAACGCGGTTTTCAATTTAAGATTAGGAATAATACACACACCGAAAAAATCTAGGGATATCATCATTTTATTAAAGTTAAAAATAAATGTTTTGAATAAACAACTACATGTTTGTAGGCCGATTCTTTCTACTTCGATTGAAACGAAGTAGTCACACTAGTTATTTCTAAATTTGGGATATTTGCAGAAGTGTTTGTGCATTTTTTGTCAAATGTATAAACAGCACCTAGCATCAATTGTTCGAATTTAACCTGTACTGGCTATGTTTTATGATAACTGGCCAGAATTCATTCAAATAACTCTGTTTAGCTGAACTCTGACGTAGCTAGAGCATTAAATACAACGCAAAGTGTAATATCGCGATTAAGTGCACGCTACCGTGAAAGTGGTGATGTTGCTGAAAAGCACACAGGGCGACATCGCATTACTACCCCTCAGCAAGATCATTTTTTACAATTAAATGCTCGACGCCGACCGACTCTTACAGCACCAGAGCTTAGTTTAATTCTCCAGGAAACACATAATGTAAAGTCCTGTTAATCCTGACACTGTTCGCAATAGATTAAGAGAGGTCAACTTATGAAGCAGACGCCGCCCCTGGAGAGCTCAACCCTTAACGAGAGGAAATCGAGAGGTACGATATTTGTGGGCTCAAGATCATTTTCAGTGGTCGAATGAACAATGGGCCAATGTTCTCTTCACGGATGAGTCACGCTTTGGAATTCATCCGGATTCGAGAAGGCTTAGGGTATGGAGAGAACCGGGAAATCTTATTTGGTTGGATCATGTTCAGGAAGAGCACCCTTATCAAGGTGGAACAGTTATGGTCTGGGGAGAAGTCCAGTTAGGCCGAAAAACCGATCTCGTTTTTCTTGAAAGGTTTCTAACAGGAATCACATTTCGTGATTTAATTCTTGAGCCTGTCGTGTTACCATATGCCAATGATTTTGGGAGAAACTTCATTTTCATGCATGACAATGCACGGCCTCATACAGCCAGAGTGGAACAGTGAGTTTATCAATGCTCATCAATTAAACATCTTACCCTGGCCGGCACAATCTCCTGACCTCAACCCCATCGAGCACGTATGGGACGCAGTCCACAGAAGAATTTTGAGAATGGGTATGCCTCGTGAAACTCGTAGGGATCTGGTTCGGGCCGTGAATGCAGCATGGCAGGCTGTACCTCAAGAAGAGATCGACAACCTGATAAGGAGCATGGAGAGACGATGTAGGGCTGTAATGAACAGCAGAGGAGGCCATACCCTTTATTAAGTAAAAATGGTTCTATCTTTTTTTTTAATTCACAGTTTAGAATTAAAAAAAAATGTGTGTAATTTTTTGAGTTCAATAAAAATCCAGGTAAATCCATCGAGTTCGGCTAGGGACACCCTGTATATCATTATTGCGGGAGTACTGTAAATTTTCGTATTGGTGCCGCGATATAATTATACACTTGAAGAAGAATGTGCGTTTATAAAGCTGAATTTGGTTCAAAAAGGCTACGATTTCGCAAGAAAAATAAAGAAACTCCGAGAAAATTCGTACCTATAACGTGTTTAGTCGATTGGAAAATTACCCATAGTACACGTGTATTTTTAGTTCTACTGTTATTAAAAGTAAAATGTGCTTGTTCTTACTCGAGATATAGTTTTGTCTTGCTCTTGCCATGCCTTACCTGAAAAGAAAAAAAACATCATTAGTAAATTGAAAATTTATTCAAAAAATTAAATAATATATGTAGAGGTTGAAGAATACATGATAAACGATATAACAACCTTAATAGTGTTAAGAAGTTATTTATTTAATATGAATTAAGTTGAGTCATTGTATAAATTTAGAACACTAGGTTATACTTACAGTTAGTTATATAGAGGTTTATTAAAATTGGATACGACAAAAGACCCGGGTAATAGATGTCATCTACAGAGTCGAATCCCTCAAATGGTAATGGACAGGACACCTGGCAAGAAGAACGGACAACAGATGGACCACAAAGAATACAGCATGGTACCCACGAGGAATTAAGAGACCTAGAAGAAGACCAACCTGAGATGGGACCAGGACCATGCTATTAGGAAATTAGCAGGTATAACTTGGGCCCGCATAGCCAACAACAGATAACAATGGGTCCAACTACAAAGAGAGTATGTGATGGAGGCTTTACCATAATTGGAAATGGTTGAATGACCTGAAAATTACGAAGAAATGATGATATTAAAATTAGATTAGTAGTCGCTTAATAAAAATATCATTTAAAGAAGGCGTCCATATTTCTCAATGAGACCTGATTTGTAAATTATAAAGAAGAAAAAAAACTCAAAGTGTCTCGGTCTCATATATGTAGACACTGCAAGAAAATCTACAAAATAAAATAGTTATTTTTTGTAAACACTTCTACGTTAATCCCAAACGGAAATTACTTATTGTTTTTTCTCTAAATATTTCACTAAAGGGCCGGCTACACGTACCAGCTTTACCACGAGCTTACCTGCACAAACCTGTTTGTAGCAGGAACTCGCTGTGTGTAGACGGTAAAACCAGAGTACCAGCGTTGCCAATGATCCAAACTTATATTCCACGGCGAACATACCCAAATTCCACAAAATTCCACAATCACTAGCCAGGTTCGGTCTTTAGGTCTGCGACCAATCCGACATTGTTTTTATATAAACCACGTGATCTTAAAAGGATTTTACTATATACTCTTTATTTCCAGTATACGTCAGACAACGAATCGTTTTTTTTAATTATTTATTAGCAGTAAGATATTTTATACATTCAAATTTAGAAATAAGGATAAAACAAAACAAAAAAGATATGTATAAAACTTTATAATTAATTCCACTTCAAATTGTGAGCAGTGTATACCATGTTTATAGGACCACTTCTTAAGTTGAGCAGTTAACTACGTAGTCTATCTGTCAAACACGTCAAAAGAGAGAGAAAGAAAATTTGGTCCCACATCAAAAGAGCCGACGGTTTCTGTCGCTACTCGGCGATCTATGTACTCTGGTAAAACGGTAGCACGCACAAACCAACAAGCGCGGCCTGCGTAAACGTCGCGCTGCTAGAGTTTAGTTTGCACTAGAGATGGGCGGTTATTGGTAAAAAACCGGTTCCAGGTTAACCGGAATTATCTTTAAAAAATAATAACTTGACAAAATTAACCGACACAAATTAACCGGTTATTCAAATAACCTAACCTAGCAAAACTAAATATATAGTTTTCCTATAGGTTTACTTACCTCTACACTCCATAGGTCTACTTCAAATTTAGATAATAAACTTAGTTAAATCGCATGATTAAATAGAGATTGTAGCAATGTAAGTATGTATATGTACAAAATGAATTTAAATAAAAATGCTAACCTCATTTTTTTTGAGTAGACATGGATATGATATTAAAACTAGTAATTACTTAACGTTCAAATAAACCACACAACTCACAAGTTCTACAATCTACAACCAAGTTATTTTAATCAAATACCAAAGAAAAATAAGGAGACTGAATGAATAAATAATGAAAGAGTATCTTCATTCGTTACTTGAACTTCAATTTTGTATTCTTAGTCTAAGCTTCAAGAGAGACTTCAAACTACAAATAAAATATATTTACGGTGAAACTGGGCGAAACCATGGAAAACTTTTGAAGAACCGTTGAAATTCCGTTAAAGTCGGTTAAAATTTAAATATAGAATTTAGAGAATCTATTTGAAGTTAGGTTCGTATCACTTGGCTAGCTGGTGGCTAGTAGTAGTCTATGGCATTAGTACTTTGTTTTACGGCCTGACCTGTCAGGGCCATTCGGCTGTTGTTTTGATTATTATCAGCGTTCGCCTGATGCCTGATTTAATTTTGACATTTGATGTTTGATGTCATATATTTTCGTTTTGGGAGCGGGAGCGGGATCTCCCGTTATCGTCAAAATATCGGGAAGATCCGTGCCGTTCGCTTCTTCAAAATTTACGATTCAAACAGCTAATATTTAATTGTTACTTGTTTTAAACAAGTACGATTTTTTTAAAAATAACCGGCTATAGGTTATTGAACGTAATGCAAGGTTATTAGGTTAACTGGTGAAAAAAAAACTACCTTTAAATAACCGGTTATTTTAGAGAAAAATACCGGTTATTCAAAAAACCGGTTACTTTTGCCCATCTCTAGTTTGCACAAACCAGTTTGTGCGGTGATAGCATACGTGTAGACGGTATCAGCGAGTTCAAGGTACAGTTTTGTGACTTTTGTGGGTTTTGTGTTATTAGTTATCAACTCTTAGAAAATGTCTGATATGCGTACTTATTCCAATAAGGACGTTTATGACGAGTTTCATTGAAATATATTGATCGTTGCCATGCCTAAGAACATGAAACAGAAAAAATGATGCGTACAAGAAAATGGTTTTCTATTTAAAAGCCAGTTTTTACTCCATTTCGATCTATACCGTTTATTTTGCTGTTTTTTCTTTAACAATAAGCAATAAAAAACAATAATTCGTCACTTGACATTTGCATGAACGGAACCACAAATTCAGAATAAAAATAATGATGAATGTACGCTCTTACTTGCATCGTGTGGACACCGCACCGCACAGTATTCCTTCTAGTTTGCGCAAACTATACCGTGCAGGCAAGTCGCTACCGTATAGCCGCCGCTTAAGGAAAAACCTCTCCTTCATCGTGAACCCACACAACTATTAATTAATTATTTAAATAATAATGTAAGAAATACCGTGTGATCAAAAAAAAAACGGCGTCCAGTTGGCTTGGAAATTATGATCGATGACATTTCCGATATAATTTTACATATAAAATAACAGTGATCTTCGTTTAAAAGCCACCGCTGACATCGTTTTTTTCGATCATATTGTATTATTAAAGTCTATCGACAGACGACATACAAAAACTGACAGATAATGCAAATTACCTGCGAATCAAAATGAAAGATAACAAATATCACTGTGATGCATGTTCACGTTGGACAGACTCTAGGTCCATATTTACGTATAGTGAAAATAAAGCATATTTAATTAATAAAGCTGTTTTTACAGTATAAAAAAAATACTGGGTTGAGAATTTACAAAATAAAATTTCTTGTTATTTTCCTATACCGGGTGAGTCTCAAAAGTGGCTCACCCCTATAACTTTTTTATTTCTTCAGATAAAAAAACGAGATTTGGTATGTTAGTATATGACATAAATTAGGATGGATTGACGTATTCAATTGTTTTTGGTCACTTCCAGTTTCACCGGAAATGACGACAATTCTTGATTTTTAAATGGCACCCTCGGTATTTTTTTACTTTATTCGACAGAAAATTACATTCTGAATAGACCATATGTCAACTTTTGACATTCTCGCTTAATAAAAAATCGTACTTTAAAATTCAATCTAGAGTGCCATGCCTATGTTAAAAACACTAATTCTTAATCAAGGAGCCTTGGAAAAATAGATTTGATCGCCTAATGTTTTTAGTGTCTTGTCCTGGCCAGTTAGAAAATGCTCAAATAGTATATTCTTTATCATATCTCAATTTTTTCAAATGGAACGAGGGTGGCTCATTAGCATATTTCGAAAAAGCATTTTTTACGAATAATTTGATACCACACA
>NW_022146546.1:353694-405430 GCF_002938485.1 Sitophilus oryzae
GCCTTACCTGAAAAGAAAAAAAACATCATTAGTAAATTGAAAATTTATTCAAAAAATTAAATAATATATGTAGAGGTTGAAGAATACATGATAAACGATATAACAACCTTAATAGTGTTAACAAGTTATCTATTTCATATGAATTAAGTTGGGTCATTGTGTAAATTTAGAACACTACGTTATACTTACAGTTAGTTACATAGAGGTATATTAAAATTGGATACGACAAAAAACCCAGGTAATATATGTAATCCACAGAGTCGAATCCCTCAATTGGCAATGCGCAGGACACCTGGCAAGAAGAACGGACAACAGATGAACCACAAAGATTACAGCATGGTGCCCACGAGGAATTAAGAAACCTAGAAGAAGACCGCACCTGAGATGGGACCAGGACCATGATATTAGGAAATTAGCAGGTATAACTTGGGCCCGCATAGCCAACAACAGTTATGGACCCAACTACAAAGAGAGTATGTGAGGGAGGCTACACCATAACTGGAAATGGTTGAATAACCTGAAAATGATGATGAAATGAGTATATTAAAATTAAATTAGTAATCGCTTGATAGAAATTGCATTTAAAGAAGGCGTCCATATTTCTCAATGAGACCTGATTCGTAAATTATACAGAAGAAAAAAGACTCAAAGTTTCCAGTGGCAGTGGTCAGAGACTTTGAGGTTTTTTTTCTTTATAATTTAAAATGTTCATGTTTCTCAAAATATTTCACTAAGGAAAAGGAAAACCCCCTCCTTCATCGCGAACACACGCAACCATTAATTATTAAAAAAAACGCTTTATTGTACAAAAAGCCAAAACAGCTTCATCGACAAAGCATTCACAAAATAAAAAAGCACAAAAACAAATATACAAATAATAAAAAAAATGTCATACAATACAAATCAATTCAAAAAAATTTACGTCATTAAAATTATAAATAAAACATACATGGACATTGCAGAACACAGGCGTATCTAAAAAATTTACAAAAGGAAAACTGTAAATGGATAAAATCATGTAATATAATAATAGCTCCCGTATATAGCGTTCAACGCCTTGGGAGTAGCAAGGTACAGCTTGCCATACTAGAGCCGTTCGGTATACAAGGAAGGTAATGTGGCTAGTACTACGCTTCAACCGCCTATTATTGCCTCAGGATTGTGAATCCCAAGTACTCATTTAAGGCTGAGTCGACCTAGGTACCCAAACTATTTTTATTTTAATAAAAATAATCGGCTGATGCAATGCCGGGTCATCAATGCCTAAAATCATGTTATATATCATAAAATCAAGAGTTATAAAATATTGTTACGTTTTTCGTCGGTTCCGTGTGGATAGAAAGTCACAATTTATTTAAACACTATTTATTTAACACAAAAACAATAACGATAAAAGACTTATAGAACTATTTACAAACTAAGAATTTATTTTGAATTTTAGCGCGTCAACTGCACTGGTATATTTATAACTGCCCTCTCTAGGCCACAGCCGCCTGCTTTTATACCTACAGCAAAAGAAATCTAGAATAGTCCATAGATCGTTAGGTGCATAGAGAAGGTTTTCGAATGTTCTCGTATGTACTAGTCCATTCCAGTGGGACTCGATTCTTCTCGAACGAATGAATCATTACGGTGTCTATTCTTTAATGCGATGTTAAGGTCATCTGAGGGCGGAACATATAGTTAGGTTAGGTCGAGTCCACACGGGTCCGCAACAATATTAAATATTAAATACTAGACCTTTAACCAGTGTGTGAGATGATCAAAATTTTAAAATTCAAAATTGTTAATGATTAAACATCAACAAAAAAGTCGTTTACCGCATATAGGGCCCTTTCCAGTAAGTATGATTTCAGAGCTTTGCGAAATGCGGGAAAGAATGAAAGTGACTTGATATTCGAAAGCAAATGATTCTACATTTTCCTGGCATTGTACAGTATTGAGCCCTTAACTAGTTCCGAGCTCAGGGTTGGCAGATAAATATCGTGCTCCGCATTCCTAAGTGGATAGTTGTGAGGTGACCTTTCGGGAATAGCAGATATGCGCTTGCGGATTAAGCAAACGGATTCAAAAATGAATAAGGAAAAAAGAGTCAGTATTTTGAAATTTTTAAAGAAATTCTGGCAGTGAGTTCTACTGTTTAGTCCCAATAAGTATCGAACTGCTCTCTTTTGAAGTTTGAAAATACGATCAAATTTTGTCGCGCAGTAAGTACCCCAGAATGAAAGAGCATAACGAAGATGCGACTCAAAAGGGCATAATAAACCATTCTAGAGGTTGATGAGTTAAGTTCCTTAGAAACTGATCTTAGCGCAAAACAGGCAGCGCTTAGTTTCTTTGATAAAGCTTCGATGTGCAAGTCCCATTTTAACGAGTTGTCTACAACAAGTCCTAAGAATCGAATGAGAATTAAATAATAATGTAACAAATACCGTATGATCGAAAAAAAACGGCGTCCAGTTGGCTTGGAAATTACGATCGATGACATTTCCCATATAATTTTACATATAAAATAACAGTGATCTTCATTTCAAAACCACCGCTGACATCGTTTTTTCGATCATAATATTGTAAATTAAAGTCTATATCGATAGACGACATACAAAAGCTAACAGATAATGCAAATTACCTGTGAATTAAAATGACAGATTACAAATATCACTATGATGCATGTTCTCCTTGGCCAGACTCACAGCTTCTATAGGACCATATTTACGTATAGTGAAAATAAAGCATATTTAATTAATAAAGCTGTTTTTATAGTATAAAAAAAATACTGGGTTGAGAATTTACAAAATAAAATTTCTTGTAATTTTCCTATACCGGGTGAGTCTCAAAAGTGGCTCACCCCTATAACTATTTTATTTCTTCAGATAAAAAAACGAGATTTGGTATGTTAGTATATGACATAAATTAGGATGGATTGACGTATTCAATTGTTTTTGGTCACTTCCAGTTTCACCGGAAATGACGACAACTCTTGATTTTTAAATGGCACCCTCGGTATTTTTTTACTCTATTCGATAGAAAATTACATTCTGAATAGAATGACATACCATATGTCAACTTTTGACATTCTAGCTTAATAAAAAATCGTACTTTAAAATTCAATCTAGAGTGCCATGTCTATGTTAAAAACACTAATTCTTAATCAAGGAGCCTTGGAAAAATATATTTGATGGCCTAATGTTTTTAGTGTCTTGTCCTGGCCAGTTAGAAAATGCTCAAATAGTATATTCTTTATCATATCTCAATTTTTTCAAATGGAACGAGGGTGGCTCATTAGCATATTTCGAAAAAGCATTTTTTACGAATAATTTGATACCACACACTTGGTATTTCGAGTCAAATTTTCGTTACGAACCGCAACTTATAATTTCAAATACACCATATGCGAAAATGCCAAAAGTTGACTTATGATATGTCATTCTATTCAGAGTGGCATTTTCTCTCGAATAATGTAAAAAAATACTGAGGGTACCATTTAAAAATCAAAAGCTGTAGTCATTTCCGGTAAAACAGGAAGTGACCGAAAACAATTGAATACGTCAATCAATCCTAATTTATGCCATATACTAACATACCAAATCTCGTTTTTTTAACTGAAAAAATAAAAAAGTTATAGAGGTGAGCCACTTTTGAGGCGCACCCGGTATATAAAAAACAAAATAAAGAAGAAAATCTGCTATAAAAGAATATGTTTCAACAAAGCTCCACATTTCAAAATATTTTTGAATTGAATATTTTACAATAAAATTCTACAAAAAAATCCTTATAAATATAATTAATACAGTACATTGAACTATACTGTCACATTAGATAACATACAGCAACATAATCAAAATAAATACAGTGTTTAATGATTCACATTGTAACTATCGCGCAGGTAATCAAAACAAATCAACAAAGCGGATGGGCAGAACATTTTTTGACTATGACATCACACCAATTTCAAGAGCGTGCGCTAATTTCTCTTCTACGCCGATTTAAATCATTTAATTATGGGCCTAACTGTTCATATAATTATAGTACTACTACTACTAGCGGTAGAAAAAAACAACCGCTTTCAAAAATGACTCGTATCGGACTTTTACCAAACAGTAGAGATGTCTTTATCAGAAGTATCGATAGATAACTAAGCTTCCGCTGTGTATAGCTAAATATTCTAATAATTTCTTTCTGTAAAGTTTTATTTGTTTTAAATTACTAAAAATGCTACTTATTTAAAAATGTAGAAAGCCTCTATAGTACAAATCTATTAAAAAATGCAAGATTGGTCTTGCAGCAAGACCAAGACCATGAGAGACTAAAACCAGGACCAACATTAATATAATTTATTAAATTTTTTTAGCAAAAATGCAAAACTTCCTGCTATATACAGGGTGGTCAGAACTGTATTCCGAAAACTTCAGCAGCAAAACCTGCAGATAAAAATAAATAAAAAATTTCGTATAAATGTATGTCCTAGAATGCTTAGTTTTGGAGAAACAGGGTGTGGAAGTTTTTTTATTTCGATTTTTTTCAAAGTATTTCTGAAGTAACGTCGATATTTGGATGAAAATTTGTGCCTGGTAGTTTTTTGACATAAGAAATTTGATTTTGATGTCAATATGACTCCTGCTTGTAGAGGGCGCCACCTACATATTTTTTAACTGGTTTGAAGAGTAATAACTTTTCGTCCATACCTGTATAGAACTATTGAGTAAAAAATATTCATTTAAACGTTTTTTTTTACGTAAAAAAGATCCCTTGGTAAAAATCGCTACGAGTAATCGTTCTCAAGATATTTTGAATCAAAATTATCAATACCTGTCATGATTGACACAAATTAAACATGTTGACTAAATAGTTATTAGACTGAAATCTTAAATTTGAAATGATTTTAGTGTCAAAAGTTCATTCAAATTAATCATAATTTTTTCAAAGAAAAATTTATGATTAATTTAAAAAAATAAAAACTTCCCAAATTTATCATTTCAGTCAAATAACTATATATCTATTCAACATATTTATTTTTTGTAAATAATGACATGTATAGACTAATAACATCTTGAGAATGCTCAGTAGTTTTATATAGGTACAAACGAAAAGTTATTACTCTTCAAAATAGTTAAAACACATGTAGGTGGCGCCTCTACAAATAGGAGTCATATTAACATCAAAATCAAATTTCTCATGTCAAAAAAGTCCCAGACACCAATTTTCATCCAAATATTGACGTTACTTCAGAAATTATTTGGAAAAAATCGAAAGAAAAATGAAACTTCAACACCCTGTATCTCCGAAACTAAGTAATTTAGGACATACATTTTTACTTATTTTTATCTGCAGAATATGCTGCCGAAGTTTCCGGAATACAGTTCGGAGCACCCTGTTAAATTGATAAAAATGCATTTTCCTCCAAAACTAACAAAAAATGCAACAATATGTTGCATTTTCCGTGATTTATTTGTAAGTATCGATATTTTTTCCCATCCCTAAGAAAACAATATTTTTTCAGGGCTTAAAATCTTCCTCCGTCACGTCAAAAACCGAAGTAAACAACCTTCATTCGTTACACAACCATGGTTCGATAACCCTTACAACAAACATCGATAATATCCCTGTTATTAGGCTGGTCTAGAAACTCTTAGTAATCGTAAATAAGTCACAGGAAGAAATACCATTGATCTAGACTCGTAAAAAGTATATTTAGAGGTATTTGTCGTTATTATAAGTTCCATTTTGAAAGAGTCGGTCGTAAAAACGAGATATTTTACGGTCTAGGAAAATCTTTTTGTTGGACGAGATCTATTTCTATGGCTTTGAAGTAGTCGAATTGCTTGTAAACAAATAAAAGACTACCAGCATTGACTGAATGTAATTGTTAGTTTTCTTTATCATAGATAAAAGACTTATACTATTAAATAGATAGGCAACTTATAATACATTTCAATTTTATTATACAAGGGCGCCTCTGGTAGATGGAGGAAGAAATACTATTGGAAGAGAGGGGTGCGGGGAAGGGGGGTTGTTTTAGTTAATTTAAAATAAATTTAGACATACATGTAAGAACACTTTGTGTGCTTTTAATTAGGTCGAACATATTATAAACGATAAATCAACTGAATTAAAGCATACAAAGTGTTCTTATATGTCGGATATTAATTAAAAATATATTAAAAATACTAGAAATAGTATATTATTAAGTTGTTACAGTTATAATTTAATCTTTTGGCGGTTTTTCAGCAAATAGGCAGTTTTACATAATTTTCCTCCCTTTGAAGTGAATTGAAATGGCTAGGTATAATTTTGGTGTAGGCAAGATTCCAGGTTTGTTTCCGTTTGGGACCTGAAATAATAAAAACAAATTAAATCAGATGTAATCATCTGCTGATCATGCTAATATAAAACGCACGTCCTTAATTCCTTACATGCACCGTAAAAAAAATTAAAAAAACTGCTCTGCAAGTAGCATTTATTAGCAGTACTAATTTAAAAATCTATAACTGTAAGTAGATATGTTTAATTTACTTACCATTGTATCCTTCGGAAGCCAGGTGTACAACAATTAAACTCCATGATAAAAAATAATTAAGAGTTATTACAAAACACAAATTGTCCCACCATTTTTAAAAAAAACATTGTCTAAAACAGAATACTGGCAAAAAATCTGAAGGAATTTCATTTTACAATAATTCGACAAATCAAAACGAAATCAAACCGTAAAATCACAACAAAAGCGTCTCTGAGTGACAGTTAAAAATCAAATTTTATTATTGTCAGATATTGACATTTGCATTGTTAATATTGACAGTTTTAATATTTTGCGCCTCTGCATCTTGGAGGAAAACCTATTTTTAATGAACTGTCATTTCCATTTAAGTTTCCCAGCCATGTTCTTTATCAAAATTTTTATTAAAAACTAATAATGTAACCAGAGTAACCAGTGCTAAAAGTAAATGACTTTTACCATCAGTGACATAATGTCACATTTTAGGCACTGACAGCATGCGTTAAAAATTCCATTTTTACTGACGTTTGTAGAAAATAGTTATTTATGATATGAGTGCTAAAAGTGGTATTTTATTTTGTGAGAAGGGAAGTTTCCCTTCGATCATACACTATGTTTTCTACAAACAAGTTTATGCTCGTATATATCAAGGTTTTATTACTTTTTATACGTTAATGAATAATTCATAATATGTCATTCTGAAATCACAATAATTATGACGTTTATGGTTTCTAGGGTAACAATGATCGCTTCAGTGTTAAGTAAATCACGTAACTTACTTTTAGCACCAGTGCTAAAAGTAAATGACTTTTACCATCAGTGACATAATGTCACATTTTAGGCACTGACAGCTTGCGTTAAAAATTACATTTTTACTGACATTTGTAGAAAAATATTATTTTAAAACTATTTCACTTTACTTTAAATATAAATTCAAAAGAAAAATAAAATTATACCTATAATTAGCGATGGGAACTATCGAATGAATTAGACTATCGAATGGTTAATGAATGAATGATTTCAACTATCGAATGGTTTTATTCGAATAAAATCATTCATTCATTTGTATACTAAAGCATATGTGACAACCTCGCCGTGCGACTAAATGGTTATCGTTGAGCCACGACTATCGAATGCTTTTGATAAATGAAATTCTAGTATTCGTTTGATTTTTGTATGCGTCAGTGCATTATTAGTTCTTCCAAATTTTATAACTACCGCCGTATAAATACTGTGCTATTTTGCGTTTATTAAAATAGTTAAAATACTAAAATAGTAGTTAATTTTTGCTGAATTTTATTTATTGACGATTGTTGTGCATGTGCAGGTGGTCAAAATTTTCCGAAAAATTTGTGGTTTTCCATAGTCCGATCTCAATTATTTAATTTTATGGTATATGGTCTGAAATTTTTTTAATGGGAAATTTTTGAGAAGCAGCAATTTTAGAGATGAATGAACTTACAATTAATTTTAAAAATACATATTTGTATTTTAGATGTTTTAATAATATGAATTAGTTGAACTTACTAATCATATTTAAGTAATAATGGTTAAGTAAATGGTTATCGAACTCAAACTATGGGCTGAGAAAATTAAAATAGTTTACACGTGCCAATTTAAAAAAAAAGTTAACGATGTTTGTATTTTGTTTATGCTAATTCTCTTACATGTAGTTTTTTGCGAAGAAATATTTCATTTTTTTTAAGTAAATAGCCAGTAAAGTAAATATAATTTTTAAATAGTAATATAAAAAAGCACCTAATACTTATAAATAATTTTGATTTCTAATTTTTTTATTTATATTTTCCTTCCATTACACTGCATGCTTAGAAAATTAATAAATGTTTATATTTCATGATTTTAAAATTTATTTGTTAATATAACAAATTAGTTCTGTAATTAAAATTATTTAATAAACCAACGTTGCCACACACAAAATTTTAGAGACTACATTATTTTTAAATAGGATCTAATATAAATAATTTTAACATCTAATTTGTTGTTTATATTTTGCTACTACTTAAAATATTTATATTAAATGATTTTAAATTATGATGTTTAATAGAATTATAACAAATTATTACTGTTATTATTATTTATTAAACCAGTCTTTGCTTAAAAACATTAAAAATCATTTTCCTCTACATCCAAAATAACAAGTATTATTGCAGTGTAACAAGAGAGAATATTAATAAAAAAAATGCAGAATATATATAGACATACTATCCCTAACTAACTAAAGCCAAACAATAATATATTTTGCTAATATCAACTAATACCAAAATATGGCAACAGCGCCCTTCATAATGTATTTTCTGTGTAAATACTAGCACCTCAATAAAAAAAAAATAATGTGTCCTTATCTATATCTGACTCGGCAAAAATCAAAGATGCCGGCTTCTTTCATAGCATTGCCACCGACCGCTGTGGGTTTCTCGGAAAAGAAACCTACGTCGCCGGGCCACAACTAAAATTCGGTTATTTTATTATAATCGATCCTGGCGAATAAATGAATTTCATAAATGAATGAATTTTATAAATGAATGGTTTTGCTGCCCAGATTACTAGAATACAATATTTCAAGGCAGATGACGGATCTATTCGATAATTTTTATTCGAATAGTTTTCAACGAATGTTTTCTTACTAACTATCGAATTATTCGAATGAATTGCAACTATCGAATGTTTCGATAGTATTCATTCGATAGTTCCCACTACTACCTATAATGCTAATTTATGTTTTAATTAGTAGTGGGAACTATCGAATGAATACTATCGAAACATTCGATGGTTGCAATTCATTCGAATAATTCGATAGCTAACAGAAAACGTTCACTTGAAACTATTCGAATAAAAATATCGAATAGATAAATCATCTACCTTGAAATATATTAATTTTGGCAGCAAAACCATTCATTTATAAAATTCATTCATTTGTAAATTCATTTATTCGTCACGATCGAATATAATAAAATATAAACTGAATTTTTAGTTGTCGCCCGCGACGTAGGTTTCTCGAAACTGACAGCGTAGTCGGCAACTGTATCTTGAAAGCCGGCATCGATTTTGAGTCACAAAGATAAGGACACATTATTTTTTTTATTGAGGTGCTAGTGTTTACACAGAAAATACATGATGCTGGCGCTGTTGCCCACATATTCGTGATAGTTGGTATTGGCAAAGAATATTATTCTTTGGTATTATAGTTAGTTGGGGATAGTATGACTATATTTTTGCATTTTTCAATTAATATTCTGTTGTTACACTGTAATACTACATTTTATATGGATGTAGAAAATGATTTTTAATGTTTTTAAGCAAAACTGGTTTAATAAATAATAACAGTAATAATTTGTTATACTATTAACAATTCATTTAAAATCATTTAATATAAACATTTTTTAAGTAGTAGCGAAAAATATAAACAACAAATAGAAGATCAAATTATTTATATTAGATCAATTTTAAAATAATATAGTCTCTAAATTTTGATAATGTGGCAACATTGGTTTATTAAATAATAATAATTACAGAACTAATTTGTTATATTAACAACAAAGCCACAAAATCATGAAATATAAACATTTATTAATTTTCTAAGCATGCATCTGAGTAACTAGAAAAAAATATAAATAAAAATTTAGAAATCAAAATAATTATATATGTGTATTACTTTTTATTACTTTGTATTAGTATTTAAAAATAATATTTGCTTTTACTGGCATTTACTTTTAAAATAAATAAAAATATTTCTTCTTAAAAATAGAAGAGAATTAGCATAAATAAATACAAATATCGTAAACTTTTTAAATTAACACGTGTAAACTTTAATCAATCAATTTAATTTTCCCATCCCAAAAAATTTGAGTTCGATAACCATTTACTTAACCACATTACTCACACCATTAAATATGATTATTAAGTTCAACTAATTCATATTGCTAAAACATCTAAAATAAGCACCTACATATGTATTTTTAAGGTGGTAACAAGTTCACCTCATCTGCTGTTAAAACTGAGTTGCTTCTCAAAATTTCCTATTAAAAAATAGACCATATACCATCATAAAATTAAGTAATTGAAAGATCGGAAAATCACACAAATTTTCAGAAAAAATTTTGACCACCTGCACACGTACATCCCAATCAATCTAAAAAAACACTACTACTTTAGTATTTTAAATATTTTAATAAACGCAAAAAATAGCACAGTATTTAGAAGGCAAGTTATAAAAATTTGAAGGACTAATAATGCACTGACGCAGACAAAAAATCAAAACGAAATACTAAATTTCATTTATAAAAAGCATTCGATAGTCGTGGCTTAACGATAATCATTTAGTCGCACGGCGAGGTTGTCACATATGCTTTAGTATACAAATGAATGAATGATTTTATTCGAATGAAACCATTCGATAGTTGAAATCATTCATTCAGTAACCATTCGATAGTCTAATTCATTCGATAGTTCCCATCGCTAGTTTTAATGACTCAACAAAAATGACGCGAATTTCCTTATCCACTTATAATTTTTACTTAGAACATCTAAAGTACTCAGTACCGCCAGTCTTTCACCTAATAAACCAAGCACTACCGTAGGCGACCCGAACCAGACAAGCAGGATAACCTCCACGGTTTGTTTCTGCCAAAGCCGCGGCAGACGGAGTTGTGCCTGGTCAGGCACATGTGGGACAGAGCAGCGGTACCCCGCGCGCGTGGGCGTACCGGGATATACGAGAAAGTGCGATCTTGTCGAGATAATGAGACACATAAATAACGATAATTAACTATAAAAAATAATTACGACCCCGAGAGAAGGAAGCGCGCCGAGCCGGTAATATTTTCCGTCGTCGTCGTGATCGAATTTGGGGAAATAAAACTTTCTCGAATCGCTCGGTGTGAAGAAGCGAAAGTGATTTACGGGTAAAAATCTGATGTATATCAGTTACATCAAAACAACAAATTGCGTCATCACTTTTTTTAAATACTCCTGTCGATAAAATGTCATTTTACGAACTTATGGACAAAAATAAATGATCATGTATCTACATGTTCTGATAAGCAAAGACAGAAAAACTGTTAAACCGGGTGTATCTCAAAAGTGGCTCACCCCTATAACGTTTTTATTTTTTTCAGACAATAAAACAAGTTTTGCTATATTAGTATGTGACATAAATTAGGATTGATTGACGTATTCAATTGTTTTTGGTCACTTCCTGTTTCACCGGAAATAACTACAACTTTTGATTTTTAGCCCTCGATATATTTCACTCTGAATAGAATTACACATCATATGTCAGCTTTTGATATTTTCGCATATGTGGTTTATTTGAAATTGTAACGTGCGGTTCATAACGACAATTTGACTCGAAATTACCAAGGGTATGGTGCCAAATTATTCGTAAAAAATGCTTTTTCCAAATATGCTAATATGCCACACATTTGAAAATTCTATTTCAAAAAATTGAGATATGATTAAAAATATGATTTGGGCATTTTTTAAGTTGCCAGGAAAGACACGAAAAACATTAGACGATCAAATCTATTTTTCCAAGGCTCCTTGATTAAAAAATAGTATTTTTAACACAGTCATGGCACTCTAGATTGAAATTTAAATACGAATTTTTCTTTAAGCGAAAATATCAAAAATTGACATGTGATATGCCATTCTATGCAGAATGTCATTTTCTATCGAATAAACTAGAAATATACAGAGGGTGCCTTTTAAAAATCAAAAGTTGTAATCATTTCCGGTGAAACAGGAAATGACCAAAAACTATTGAATATGTCAATCGATCCTAATTTATGTCATATACTAACGTACCAAATCTCGCTTTTTTATCTGAAAAAATAAAAAAGTTATAGGGGTGAGCCACTTTCGAGACGCACCCGGTATAAAACTAATGAGACTGCCGGACGAAATTGTGTGCATATTTTGTCAATAATAATTCAATCAGGACTCTGTTAACAAAATATCGATACCACCACCCAAAGTCCAGTGTGAACCGCGTGTATCTGCCAAGGTCAAGAGGCGGAAGAGGCCTTCTAAATGTAGAAAATTGCCACAATACACAAGTTCAAAAACTGAGGAACTACTTCTTGAGTAACAACTTACCGCTTCACCGTACCCTCCGAGATATTGACCAAAACTATTCCCCTCTTGACTTGATGAACCCCAACAGCCCAACTGTACGAAGTTGGACGGAAAAGGAAGAAGAGTGGGCCAGTAAAACTCTCCATGGCAGGTATAGAGCAAATTTAAAAAATACCACAATTAGTATGCTGGATTCAAATACTTACCTAAAAGCGGGTTACCAGTTCCCAGAAACCGAAGGAAGTATACTGGCAATACAAGATCAAGTTGTCCCGACACTGAACGATAGGAAATATGTCTTGAAGGAGAGAGTTGAAAGTGATCGGTGTTGGAGATCCAAGCGTACAGCTGAGTGTTCTATTTTAGCTCCAAGGCAGTATCTGGCACGCCATGATGAAATGGGAAAAATATGCCATCAAGCTATAGCACTGGGAACTGGGCTAATGGAGGAAGGAATAGAATGGTACAAGTATAACCCAAAGGATATGCTGAAATAGATTGAATGAATAATTTGAATAGAGAATGCTGAATATAAATTATCCTGGAACATCACAATTATTACAGACCGATCTGTCCGAGAGAGAGAGAGAGAGGAGAGCGACCGTTGTAAGAATAGCGCCAAATAGTATTCATATTGTCCTTATGGGCACTTTCCAATCTAAGCTTGTTTTCTTTCTATGTCAAATATGACAAATTCGACAAAACAGTTTTAAACATTACACGCTTGCAGAATATTTACAAAAAGACCAAGAAACACTTAAATCCCACTCCAAATCTCCCAAAATTTGATATGTTCTTTTGCTTAGATCTCGTTTTAAAAAAAGCTGATATGTAAAGATTATCTGATTTCATCAGAAGATTTTCTGATTTCACCAGATATATCAAGCTGAGAGAATACTGCGCCTACAGAGTCTTGGTATTATGTTCTATATGTTGCATATCTTGATTACAAAGAGTTAGAATGCCATAAAATTTTACAAAAAATGTAAGGAAATCATCACAAAATTTATGTTTAATCGTTAAGGATCTTGCAAACTTTGTTACATATTCTCGTCTTACTGTTTTGGCAGTCCGAGCGATACCTACCGCATTCAAAACCTTTTCCCAACCCTTCTCCATCGTTGCACAATGCATTTCTCCAGTCAGAGACACTCTCGACGACAGATTATCACGTCCCCTAGTTCCCTTTCAACTCGTGCCCTTTGTACCAACATCACCGATCGTGTTCCGTACCTTACCAGGTAGATTACCATTGAATGAAACAAGGACGTCTCGACCGTCGTTCTTGTCGTCTTCGTCAGACTCTCTCGCCATGGACCACTTAATCCGCTACGCTCCACCAACGACGGACAATTATTCAATTACACGATGCAAATAAGCCGAGATCGTAGCGTAGCGGCGCGATCTTATCGGGAAACGGATGATTTTATCGATGGGATTTATCGACGTGCCCTGTTGGGGTGTTGATTGGGACCGGAGCGTATTTAGAGCGATCGGTGACTGGGATATGGGGAGTTTAATGTGGGAAATAAAGAAAATTAGCTGAACCCATCCTATCTAAATTTGTATTAAGTTGTTTTCGGTGGTTTTGTGAATTTAACTTATTGTAGGTTTTATTCTTGTTTATTTCTCTCCTCTTTACTTTTCAATGCCTATGTAGAAGTCGCCCACCTATGGGCATTCCGAAAGGTGCACAAAAATTATTTAAATTAAATTTTGCTGACGATCAGGTGGTGCTTGCGCAGGACGTTTTTGACCTTGAATACATCATTATAAGACTCTATGTACAATATGAAAAGTGAGTGACTACAAGTAAGTCTTAAAAAACAGAATATCTAGTAGTCAACAGGAGAGAACAGTAGGCATTGGAGAAAACGAGATTATACTCCGCATTCAAGCTGGCAAGAGAATAGTGGGATGTTTGAATTCATTGTGGTGGTATGATCGGTATAGATCATCTTATAGAACCAAACAAAAAGGCGGGGACAAATCTTGGTTGAATATGTGGTGTACTATGGTTGTAAAGTATGGGCTCTAAAGTCGAAATGAAAAGGGGACTTAAGCCGTCGAAATGGACTCTTATCTCAGAAGGAGCGCAGGCGTATCGAAAACGGACCGGCTTACCAACATAGAGATCAGAATGTTCCAGAGACAATTATAGATACAGTAGAAATCAGAGGTCTGAAGTGGATGCCGGTAGATCGATGGCCGAAACGTCTGTTTCAGTGGACTCCTCCACAAAGAAGAGGAGGTAGACCAAGAAGGTCGTGGAATAACACAATTAGATAGAGATTTGATAGAGGGGTTTGGCGAAGGCGAACGGGAAAGCAGTAGTAGCTGTATTCTTGATTAATAGACAACGAAAGTCCTGATCAAATCCCGTGTATATACAGGGTGCTACAAATTCGAGGTACGAGCATTGGCATCTCGGAAACCGTAATAGATACGAAGATAGTTATGGGACATTATTTGACGTCATTTGTAAAGGTGAAATCAAATCATTTCAACATTTACAGAGTAGTACAAAATGCATTCGGAAGTATAAGAAGATATGTTCAAAGAGCTATACATAACATTGAACGAAAAATAAATTTGTGCATTAGCGAGGGTGGTACTCCTTTCGAACATGTAGAGCATTAGAAACTAGTTTGTAGAAGTTGATTTATTTATGATAACTACGATTAATATTATGCATATTATTAGACCGTACACTGAGATTTCAAATTCTAAATAAAAAAAGTAAAAAATAATATTTTTAAATTGCTGACCTGGATATTATTTATTTGAACCTTTCAATTGGCTCGATTTTCCTTATTCAATGTTAATTAGCGCTGATAAATATTGTTGCGATGAATATAATCAGGATAAATAATTAAAAAAAAAAACAGAGTCGGACTTAAAATTATTTTAAATAATAATGAAATAGTTTTGTTATTGTTAAGGTACCCAAAACAAAAAAAAAAGTATCAAGTGTGGCATATCATTAAACTCGGAGACCGAGTTCTTTCAAAACTTGAAATAAAAAATACAGGTCCGTATTTAACAAAATTAAGTTGGCCTCTGTATCTCACAAATTATCAGCTAATTTGAAAATCTAAAAATACTATCAGATAGGTGACTGGGATATGGGGAGTTTAATGTGGGAAATAAAGAAAATTAGCTGAACCCATCCTATCTAAATTTGTATTAAGTTGTTTTCGGTGGTTTTGTGAATTTAACTTATTGTAGTATATAGGTAAAGTATGGGCTCTAAAGCCGAAATGAAAAGGGGACTTAAGCCCTCGAAATGGACTCTCATCTCAGAAGGAGCGCAGGTGTATCGAAAATGGACCGGATTACCAACATAGAGATCAGACAGCGAGATCAGAATGCTCCAGAGAATTATAGATACAGTAGAAATCAGAGGTCTGAAGTGGATGCCGGTAGATCGATGGCCGAAACGTCTGTTTCAGTGGACTCCTCCACAAAGAAGAAGGGGAGGTAGACCAAGAAGGTCGTGGAGTAATACAATTAGGCAAGCGATGGCATCCAGAGAGCTGGAAGAACTGGATTCATTTGATAGAGAGGTTTGGCGAAGGTGAACGGGAAAGCAGCAGTAGCTGTATTTTTGATTAATAGACATCCAAAGTCCTAATCAAATCCCGTGTATACACAGGGTGCTACAAATTCGAGGTACGAGCATTGGCATCTCGGAAACCGTAATAGATACGAAGATAGTTATGGGGCATTATTTGACATCATTTGTAAAGGTGAAATCAATACATTTCAACATTTAAAGAGGAGTACAAAATGCATTCGGAAGTATAAGAAGATATGTTCAAAGAGCTATAAATAACATTGAATGAAAAATAAATTTGTGCATTAGGGAGGGTGGTACTCCTTTCGAACATGTAGAGCATTAGGAACTAGTTTGTAGAAGTTGATTTATTTATGATAACTACGATTAATATTATGCATATTATTAGATCGTACACAGAAATTTCAAATTCTCAATAAAAAAAGTAAAAAATAATATTTTTAAATTGCTGACCTGATGGATATTATTTATTTGAACCTTTCAATTGGCTCGATTTTCCTTATCCAATGTTAATTAGCGCTGATAAATATTGTTGCGATGAATATAATCAGGTTAAATAATTTTAAAAAAACCAGAGTCGGACTTAAAATTATTTTAAATAATAATGAAATAGTTTTGTTAATGTTAAGGTACCCAAAACAAAAAACAGTATCAAGTGTGGCATATCATTGAACTCAGGAGACCGAGTTCTTTCAAAACTTAAAATAAAAAATACAGGTTCGTATTTAAAAAAATTAAGTTGGCCTCTGTATCTCACAAATTATCAGCTAATTTGAAAATCTAAAAATACTATCAGATAGCCCTAATAAAGTGGCTATGAGAATGTGCAATTATTTTTTTTAATTTCTAAAAAGTAAAGACAGGAAAAAATAAAATTGATTTTCAAAAACATCCGTTTTTTTTTTTCAAAAAACTCAGCAATCCTTGAAACTTTTACAACTTTTTTGATGGCATCTTGGTGAACATCCCAAGGAGCAACTTCGCCCCAATTTAACCATCTTTGTGTCTATTACGGTTTCCGAGATACCAATGCTCGTACCTCGAATTTGTAGCACCCTGTATATATATAGTTTCTTATTGTATTGTAGGGGGGTTAAATAATAGAGAAACAACTCAATTATAAAAAAATCCCTTTTGTTACGAACTCTTTGGAACAAAATGAAAATACACTTAAAAAGAACATCGCCTGGCAAATGTATCAATGTATCAGCATAATTAAAACAGGAGACATCCTGTACACAACACGATCATATATTATAAACGACGGTGTGCGACAATTTTAGAAAGTGTCGCTGGAAAGCCGGTCCCCGCCACGTATTCATTAACTAACTTGCCGCAAAAACTTTTATTAAATTATGGATTTATCTCGGTGTCGTGTGATAGAACGGTAAATAACCTCAAGTCCGGTAATTAATCTCTAGCAGGCAGCAACGGCTCGAGAAAGTAATGTGAAATATCAATATTTCAAGCTACCGTAAATCGGAGTAAAATATCGCTTAAAAATCTTTGACTTAACCTATAAACACCGTTGTTGTCGAGATTTAGATACAGTACAAACGAATATATTTTTCCTACTACTGTAACAGTATAATATTTTAACTAAAGCCGGCACTATACAATGCGTCAAACGTTTCGTCAAGAAAGTTTGAGGTTATCCCATTTGTCTTAATTAGTCTTGTAATAAAGAAGATTGCCAAACAGCGGCAGCGCTAAAAGCAATCGATTCCACAGAGGTCAATTCTAGACAAGAACAGTTAACCTAATAGGACTGCTCATTCAGCCAAAAGTGTCTGCCATCAGGTGCATGTGAAAACTCCCCGCTTTGTGACGTCATTGTAGTCCTTGTCATGGTTATTCAAATACGTTTAAATAAAATATACGACGGCCTCCCCATAAGAGCAATGAGAGGATTTACGTCCCAGTATTGAAGGACAGAAAATCGAGTCGAATGGTTTCAAGACATAAGTTCATCCTTGTTTAGTCAAACCTCCTACAACACAAGGATGGACTTATGTAGGCATTGAAATTCTATAGCCATCCTTCAATATCGGGACAGGAATTTAAACGGTACCCTCCGTATATTTTATTTTAAACGTATTTGTGGTTATTAGTCCTTATCCGGCAACCAATAATACACACACGTGCATTATTGGTTGCCGGATGCAAAACGTTCATTATTTAGTTTATTTATTACACCTTATACACTGATAAAAAAGATAGACTTGAACTAAAGTCGTCATCGTTCTTGAAAAAAAAAATTAGTGCCAAGAGAATTTATTTTAGTGTAAAAGAAAATATTTTGCCCGAAGAAAAACTCTCTTAACTCAAGAAAACTGGTTCTCTTGAAAAATTCGAAAATTTCTCTTGAATCTATTTTCATTCAACCAAGTGCAAGTTACTTTGTTTTAAGATAATAAGAAAAATACGCTAGGAAGTACTTCATTCAAGAAACATGGCCATTTTTCCAATAGCTAAATACTCTTTTGATGAAAAATAATAACGACACGCAAAGACGATGAGGAAGGACGGTATATACAATCAGTCGGCAGTCCGATCAGTCGTATGTCGCATTTTATAGGTCGCACATCATAGTACGCACGGGTTTTGTTGCTTGGAATTTTGCATAATTTGCTTTTTAAGCGCATATCGTATAACAAATTAGTGATCGTTATTAACATGCATTTGTCATTTTTTATTGACAGATTGTAGGATATATGAATTCTTTAAAGGAGTTTCTGAAAAAATGGAAATCAGAGCATTTATTTGCTATATTTGAAGGTAAGAGACATTTACCTAATGCACCTGTTTAGATAATGCATGCGTGACGATAGATAGAATAAGAATAATAAATAAGCATATAATTACAAAAATTTTAGAATTTCAAGTCGTCGTATTAAAAAGTTCAAAATGTGACCAAAGCTTATAATTTTAATAATTTATTTGCTTTACTTTGATTAATCGTGATGTAACATTTTTTTGTAATTTGTAGAGTGATGAACCATCCCAAAAAATACAAACGAGTGAAGAAGCAGAAATAACTACTATCGAGGAAAATAATATCACTTTACTTACTACAGACCAGGAAAATCTAAATTTATCAGAAAATAATATACCTCGTAATATGCCTGTATATGATGTATAGACTTCTCTTAGATCAAAATACATTTTAGTTGAGTCAATAGTATTCGCTATTGGTTTAAGAAAAGTGTGTCTTTAATCAAGAAATGTCCCTTTTCAATCAAGAATTTTTGCATGAATCAAAGAGACTATTGTTCTTGTAGCAAGAACTTCTTTGCATATTCATTTTGGGTCAAGAGTGAAATACTTTGGACAGATAGATTCTTCTATTCTCTAAAGTAATTTTTTAAAGCTTATGAAAAGATAGTTAATGCTTTGGGTAAAGAAACGTCGTTCTTGGCCCTATTGAAAAGCACCAATCTTTTGGGTCAAAGTCATATTCATTTCGACTGAGAGATCCTTTTTTTCAGTGTATGTATGCAGTATAGAAAATTAACTGTATAAATCGTATTAAATACTCGGATAATGTATTTTTAAGAACAGCAGTTCCCAGCATCACCTTTTGCAGGCATTCTTTTTAGAGTACTTCCATATTTTGCTTTAAAATAATTAATAAACAATATCGTAGGCACTTAGTAAGCGCTTTGTCACAATCCACAACACAAAATGAACGTATTTATACACTCTATAGCTCTAAAAACTTTAAATAATAATAACTAACTCAAAATTTCTCAGCTGTTTACCATAGGCAACTAATAATACACCCTATTATGACAAGGACTGCAATGACGTCACAACTGTCAGCTGAAGCGAGGGAAGAGGCGAACGTACGTCTTATGAGGATGAGCAATCCTATTAGTTTACCGTTCTTGAATTCTAGATTTGGTGCTCTAAATACATTGGGTGAGCGTAGCAATGTTATATTACGTTAGCCTGGGTACCAGGAAACGAGGGTCGCAAGGGTAACGAAAAGGCAGATGACAAGGCTCATCGATGTCATTCAAATAGACTCTTCTGCGGACTTGCACAAGCAATCACAAAAATGGCCACAAAACTATGGGTGGCCAACAAATCTATATAATGGTGGATAAATTCACCAGGCAAATAGCTCCAGAATACAATGACAATATTATTAATTTTAATTAGAATTTATCTACTCTGGCAACACAAAAAATCAGTTCTAGTTAAAGGATTCTACAAACTATATCTATAATAATAACAAGCAAAACTAATTATACATCAAGGTGAAGGTGTCTATCAACATAACTGTATACATAATTATAACCATTTGTTTTCTATAACTCCGCATAAAAACATATCGGTCTAAAAAAAACAAAGTAATTCCGTTAATTGTGGAACTAATGGAATGAGTGTAATAAATAGGTTTTGTAGTTAATAATTATTTTGTAATAAAGTGGCAATCAATCTATTATAAACAGAGATAATGTAAAAATCAAAGCTAATATATTTTTTACTTTAGATTCAATATATTTTTTACTTTAGATTCAAGATACCACATAATTTATTATTAACTATTCATATTGACGCAAACAATTATAAAAAATATATTATGTATTATAACAATCTGTGGTTGATATTCTACTTAAAGAGACAGAACTAAACAATTTAAGAAGTATTCAGAACATTGTAAAATTTCTCAGACTGACCCTAAACAGGTTTCAAGAGTTCCACTTATCATTCCACAACAAGATAAACTATTACCGCTTAACTGAAAGTTGAATGTTAAAGGATCTAGCTACTGTCCACAGTTAAATACTAAAAAAAAGTAACTCTATATTATGTACGTACTTTAAGCCACTTGATATACAGGGTGGCGCACCTCATTCGCCTCGGTTGATTATACGAAAACGAAAAGATGTATAAACAAAATTTTTTATGGGTATATGTAGAGAGGCAATGTGCATAATTTAAAATTATTTTCAAATGTACAGGGTGTGTCAGAACTAAGATTCATACCAAAGTTATATTTTTTCTTATGGAACACCCGGTATTTTATTTCATTTTTGGATTCTTCGACATAAAATAAGGCATTTATTATAAGGGTTTAATATGTTTAAAAGCTTTGGTTTTTGAGATATTTAAAGATGTTTAAATATGCATGCTATAATAGAAAAGTTTGTCAACACCCTGAACATTACTTTTCAAAGTGAATTCTAGTGCTGACTTTGAAGCCAGGGAAATAAACTTTACTAAAAAAAATGTATTGCTTCCTTAAATGTATACAGGGTTATCAAAAATTGCTGGTCAATTTTAAATATTTAATTTACATAAAAACTTCGTTATTTCAAATACAACACCCTGTATTTTTTAAAATAAATCGAAGCAGATTTAAATGCTCTTTTAAACTATATTAGGGTTTCCTATACCTATCTAGCTCAGATTTTGAATAAAAAACGATTTTTCAATAAAATAGCAATCAAGATGGCTGGTGTTGCCATGGCAATTTGTTAGTGACAGTTAGTAGCAATCGACAAAATCGACATTATTTTATGTACTTTATTTAAATTTATAACAGTTTACTTTTATTTAATTTACCTACAATAGTTTAATAAGTATTTATTATTTTATCAAGAAAAATAAAGAAGTAGTTCTTTTTTATTTATATTACGATGACTTGTAGATATATTGGATTTTCAATAAAAGAACCAATTAAGGCAAATTCATTTTCTTCACTTCCAACGACAGGTTTCTGCCTAATATTCATATACCACACTACCAGCTTTGCGAAGTAGGAAAAGTTGTTTTTCAAAGGAACGCTTGTCAAAAAAATTCCTATTTGGATATCTTTGAGCATAAACCCTTATTTTCAAAATCGACATTATTTTATGGACTTTATTTAAATTTATAACAGTTTACTTTTATTTAATTTACCTACAATAGTTTAATAAGTAAGTATGTATTATTTTATCAAGAAAAATAAAGAAGTAGTTCTTTTTTATTTATATTACGATGACTTGTAGATATATTGGATTTTCAATAAAAGAACCAATTAAGGCAAATTTATTTTCTTCACTTCCAACGACAGGTTTCTGCCTAATATTCATATACCACACTACCAGCTTTGCGAAGTAGGAAAAGTTGTTTTTCAAAGGAACGCTTGTCAAAAAAATTCCTATTTGGATATCTTTGAGCATAAACCCTTATTTTCAAAATCGACATTATTTTATGGACTTTATTTAAATTTATAACAGTTTACTTTTATTTAATTTACCTACAATAGTTTAATAAGTAAGTATTTATTATTTTATCAAGAAAAATAAAGAAGTAGTTCTTTTTTATTTATATTATGATGACTTGTAGATATATTGGATTTTCAATAAAAGAACCAATTAAAGCAAATTCATTTTCTTCACTTCCAACGACAGGTTTCTGCCTAATATTCATATACCACACTACCAGCTTTGCGAAGTAGGAAAAGTTGTTTTTCAAAGGAACGCTTGTCAAAAAAATTCCTATTTGGATATCTTTGAGCATAAACCCTTGAAGCTAACAAGCAATTGTCCTCACAAAATAAAATCACTAGTAACATATATCCATTCCTTTCGTCAGCAGATACTGCTTCATTTTTCTCGATAAAATAATAAATACTTACTTAATAAGCTTATTGTAGATAAATTAAATAAAAATAACCTGTTATAAATTTAAATAAAGTCCATAAACTAATGTCGATTTTGAAAATAGCTACTAAGTGTCACTACAAAATTGCCATGGCGACACCAGCCATCTTGATTACAATTTTATTGTAAAATCGCTTTTTATTGAAAATCTGAGCCAAATAGGTATAGGAAACCCTAATATAATTTGAAAGAGCATTTAAATCTGCTTCGACTTATTTAAAAAAATACAGAGTGTTGCATTAGAAATAACGAAGTTTTTATGTAAAATAAATATTTAAAATAGACCAACAATTTTTGATACCCCTGTATACATTTAAGAAAGCAATCAAGATTATTAGTAAAGTTTATTTCTCTGGCTTGAAAGTCAGCACAAGAATTAATTCTAAAAAGTAATGTACGAGGTGTTGACAAACTTTTTTATTATAGCATGCATATTTAAATATCTTTAAATATCTCAAAAACCAAAGCTTTTAAACCTATTAAACCCTTATAATAAATGCCTTATTTTATGCCCAAGAATCCAAAAATGAAATAAAATACCGGGTGTTCCATAAGAAAAAAATATAACTGTGGTATGGATCTTAGTTCTGACAATGTACATTATAAAATAATTTTAAATTATGCACATTGCCTTCCCACATGTACCCATAAAATATTTTGCTTCTACATCTTTCCGTTTTCGTATAATCAACCGAGGCGAATGAGGTGCGCCACCCTGTATATTTTAACAGTACTTCATTTCTATCGTTTGAGATCATATAGAGTTTGATTTTAAAGTCATTAGGTATATTATTTTTTATTGGAATTCTAATCTATTTAAAAAATGTTTGTTCGCTAGTGTTAGTAAAGCAAATATAATATTGTAAGTTTATCTTATTTCCGTCCACAAAATGTCCTTCCAATCTTCCAATTACACCAGTTCACATTGCAATTGCTACTGGTGCCGCGGTATTGGTCATACTAAATTTGATACGAATACCGTTACCGATAATTTATTAACACGTTAACACCTTTCTTTTTTCAAGCATATTTAATTATTGCAAAAGTACTGTATTACATAGCAGGTATCGATTAATGTGTGGTAATAATATAAAGAATTAATGATTTAATTATAATAAGGCCATTTTATTGTATGTACATTATCGCACTTTCAGTGTCTTTAATAGAAAATGGCTTGCCAATTGCCTAGTAGAAAGAAGGGCACATTTGCTAGACTTCGTCCATCAATCCAATCAGCTTTAAATGTCTATTAAGTTTGCAATGCTCTGGTTGTAGACTTTCGACAGTTCTCTTATCAGTTCTCTTATCTTTGCTTGTCAGATCTGTCAGGTCTGTCTGTGATTATTATCACTATTACAGAGCACCCGAGTACAAAAAATTGAGTGAATGTTTAGTCTGTCTTTAGGTTATTCGCTATGGCACCGAACAATAAGTAAAGACACTATGTCAAATTCTGATGGCAGATCTAGCTTATCGTTGAGATTTCTTTTTCTATACCATTTTAGTGGTTTAAAATTTTGATTGCTCTGCTAGAAAGGTATTATAAATTTCTGATAATACCTTTGTTGATTACACTTGAATGATTTTATATGAAAAAATTCAATACACATTCTGATCTTATTCCATATTCAATCTAGCAAAAATACAAAGCAACTACGAGAGCACAAAAAGAACTTAGTACGAATAACTGTAGATGTCATCACTGGAAACTGCCTCACGGGGTAAACCTCGTGAGATGGAAGATTTCCAAAGACGGCGACGACTACTGCAGAGAATGCGGAGAGGAAGAAGAAACCATAGAACACCTGCTGTACCACTGTCCGGCACTGGAATACCGACGCTTTAAAACTTTAGGGTAAGGTTTTTTGGAGGGACTAGAGGAATCCGCAGAAGACAACATTAGCGATATCGGGAACTTTGCAAAGAGGTGTAAATGCTTTAACGCAAAGGAAGAATGAAAATCTACCCTAACCTTGGTACAATAATACAGGGGTATCGTAATGAGCCCAAGGCTTCCAAGCGAGGGATCAAGCATGATCCCAAACCCCATAGCAACCTAACCTAACCTAATCTTTATGATGTAAAAAAAAAAGAATATTTAGATGAGAGTCCATTTTCATTTTAACTCGAGGATAACTCGAGCGAAAATTCGCTCATTATCATATATTAATGTGACATACTCGATAAAAAGTCGAGCGAATTTTCTACGTACATTGCAGGTAGCAAATTTATAAGACGTTATTCGTTGCGTATCTGAATGACAAAATTTTACGACCTACATCGACAATGCTTTGAAATGAACTAAATCAAGTGAATTACTCGTCGCTTGCGAAATTGGTACGCGCTTTTTAAATTGGTACAGTTGTTATGACAGACCGAGAAACTAAAGCGCTTTTAAAACTTTCAAAAATTCAAAGAAATTAAGCAGTTAATTTGTGACTGAATAATTGACAACTGGGTGTCTACTTATACAACCACCTACTGAAAAAAAATTGTTTTCCTCCCAAACTGTGCCAGTACCGGAACTCTTTATCGAGCCGTCATCACCGAAAAAAGACCCTTTCGAAAGCTAGAACCACTTCGACCCCATTACGATCGAACGGCAGCTCACGCGGCCAATTTACGACTTGTGCCGTTGCGCCATTGTATGTAAAAATGTTGGCGGACGGACACAATGGCCATTTCCAGTCCGGACGAGACGAAGAATAACGAGGACGGGGAGCACGTGGGCTCGGTGGTACTCTAGGGTCAGGGGCGGGGTCACCGGGAGGTCCGAGGGAGTCCGGCCGCGGTTGTAAAAGTACCGTTTCAGATTCAAAAAGAAAACTGCGCCGATTATGTCATGGATTTGTATTAAGGTACTCACGTCCTCATTTCGAAAATATATTGTGTTCTCATTTTAGACCTTTTGTTCGCGTAACAGAGGCGTAGTCGTGAAAAAAATGTAAGATATTTATACATAAATATACATTAGTAGGTTTAGAACGTTTTTCGTCGTTGTCCGATACCCAATTAACCGGCATATTCTATTCTTGCCATCCTCTATTGAGAGGTTTCTTTCACTCACCGATGTTTGTACGCCTTTTTGTCATTCCAGTGTCGGTTTTTCCTGTTTTCTTCTATCCGTTGTTTGTTCATTATCTCTACATGTCTGTACGAGATCTGTTGCTTCCTTTCTATATTTTATGTTATTGTACCATCTATGGCATCTATACCTTTATCACAGTAAGTATTATACAAATGTGGCACTTATCTTATCTTGCTTGTCCTGTTTCCGAATAGGGACGAATGGGATAAGCCGAGAAACGGTTTATTACATGCGGAAATGTGTTGGTACACGGACGGATCCAAAAACGATAAAGGATCTAGCGCAGGAACTTACTGCAGCAGTCCAAAGACTGAGATCTACCACAGTCTTGGAAAACACACCACAATTTTCCAAGCTGAGCTATATGCTATTGAAACCTGTGTGCAACGGCAACTGCTGGTAGAACAGCAATACACCGGGAAAACAATAAGCATATTTTCAGATAGTCAAGCCGCGTTGAAAGCACTTCAGGCAACGAAAAGCACGTCTATGACGATTCTTCATTGTAAGAAACTGCTCAATATATTAGGAGAAAGGAACAAAGTGTCGTTAATATGGATACCGGGAACCAAACCTAGAGCGAAATGAACGTGCTGATTCCCTCGCCAAAATTGGTGCAGGCTCGCCATTCGTGGGCCCAGAACGGACATTTAGCGTTCCAAAAAATCTCGCAAGAGACAGGCTCTGTGAATGGGTTAGGGGTGCGACGTTTCCGGACTGGAATGACAGTCCCGGAATGGAACATGCCAAGAAAATCCGAGCAGGGCCATCTAAACGAAGAACAGGAGAACTCCTAAAGGCGGGTAGGAATGGAGCGCGTACGCTCACTGCAGTATACACGGGCCACTGCCGGCTGAGATCACACCTACAGTACCACCTACCAGTCCCATCCTGACTGGTGGAAGACGCCAAATGTTCGACTCTGTATGGAAGATGACGAAACAATGAAGCACATTATGTGTACCTGTCCCGCTGGGGGCAGGACCAGGTATGAGGTGTTTGGCAAACCCATGCTAGACCTATCAGACCTAGGAGACATATCACCCTCGAACATAACGGCCTATGTTAAAACGCTGGCTCTTGAGGGTGAACTTTAATGCTCTTTTTCTATTAAAGAGCTTGTAGAAACTGATCCACAATAGGCCCTCGCGGCCGCAGTGGTCAATACAATATCATGCTTACTTAGTCAATACAATATCAAGCTGATAAGCGTCGCCGTGACATCGGACCTTTAATTGGACTATGGTGTTGTTAGACTTCGTTTTTTTTTCTCGAATGCATTGTTGCCTTTTGTAAAAAATGTATTCCCAATTGAAATAATACTTAATCTGTGGCACAGCTTTTCTGTAAAACTAGAGATTTGTAGGGTACAAATTATAATTTGGCCTGTTATTGTTTCGGCATAAAAATTTCAAAATGAATGTTCACGTGTGATTTTTTCTTTACGTAATCCATTTCCACGAACAATTCCACAAATTATAAAACACCCGCTAATTATTTCCAATTTAAACTAAACGATTAAGTGTAAAAAATCGGTAAAAAACGATTAATCTGGTGAAAACATTCCCGAAATTCGTCGGTACTCGTCTGCACATTATCAAGCCTACACGCCAGGTTTACATAAGATCAGAAACAAATCGTTTTTTTCTAATAAACAAGCGTATAAAGGTTCACGATTTACGATTAATCTTGTAGTAGTACTACGATTTGTGGATGCGTAAATGAGCTATTTTTATAGACGTGCGGGGAACGCGAAGAACGCGTACCATATGTGCCGAGATCGTCATGCCGTTGGCACTAATTGTTATAAACAAATTGTATTTTTTAAGGAGGAACGAGACTGGTGGTTTTAAAGAATGTAGACGGCTCCTATAGGAAAAGTGCAATGACTCACGTCGAGATTTTAAAAACGCGTTAATGGTATAACCTATAAAATGCCATCAAAAATTTTAATAACCAAACGTGCCATGTGCGATGAAAAACAATTTTATGGAATATTTGAATTTTTTAAACTATCAAATTCTTAGCCCATTTGATCAGATATAATAGCCAAACAAGGCTCCTCAATTCCATTCATAGGCCCAGAACTCTTCTAAGGCGTTGCAAAAGCAGTCACCAGAATGGCCACGAAACGATGGGTGTACCAAGAATCTTTGGAATGGTGGAGAAACTTACCAGGGCAGAGACAGGCGAAAAAGTTCATTGTAAACAGAAACCTAATCAGCAAAGACAGAAAAACTGTGAAAGTTATAGTGAGTCTACTAACAGGGTATTATTAGCTTAATACTAGTTCATCTGGAAAGACCAATGTTGGGCCTGTCTCTGAGAGAAAGTATCGAATATCGAAGGAGACAAAAGTCGTGGATGCCATAGAGAAAATAACTACTTTGAAATGGAATTCGGCAGGGCACATTTCAAGGCTAAACGATGACCGATGGACGAAGAAAATGATAAAATGGAGACCAAGACACGATGCATTCAGGAGAAGAGGCCGTCCGCCAACCAGATGGTATGACGACTTAAGGTCCACTAAGTATCTACAGTAACTGGATGCAAATAGCTCAAGATAGGGAGTTAACGGAAGCAAATGAGGGAGGCCTACGTCCAGCAGTGGACTTTAGTGGCTGGTTGATGATGATGACTAGTTCATCGTAGAACATTCGCCAAAATTCACGGCAGACCTGATAAACGAAGACAGTAAGACAGTCAAAGCTGTAGTGGCTCTACTAACAGGTCATTGTAAGCAGAATACGCATCTATAGCTAATGGGATTCACGGACGAAACCGCATGTGCAGGTTCTGTCAAAGTGAAGAAAAATCGATTATCCCATGGTATGTCGGTGCGACAGCCTGGCAAATGTGCGATTCTCAGTAATGATAAGCCATTGACAAAAAGCAACATGGAGCAACAGTCTCCATGTAGCTCTTTTAATTTATGGTTTTTCTCATCCTTTGTGAAAAGGATAGAATTGGAAAGGTCGCAGTGGATCAGGCCGACAGCCACCTCCAAGAATCTAATCAAATTTAATCTAAGCCCATTTGATTATTAATCTTTTTGATGGTATGGTATTTTTATAACTGATTCAGGGTGTACCACCTGGAACTCCATACCCCGATTTATCTTATCGATACATCTTCTACGCAAAGTTCTGTATATATTTCAAGTCATATAAAATAATCTTGGGTAGGTATAATGTTCTGAGTTGCATTGATTGTGCAATCATTTGATTAGGTATAGAGCGGGATATTACAAAAATTGCATTCGTTCGAAACGATAAAATTTTATCGAGTGAAATTCATAGTTTTGCAGACGTTGCACATTGAATTTTTAGCGATATATGCACTGCAGTATTTTATAGCGCTGATAGTAGTCGCTTGTTGAGTCATTTTGTGCGATTAGCATACGGCATAAAATAAGTGGAAAATGCTTATAAAAGAAAAAAATTAAATAAGTGTATTTGCATATGAACCCCCAAATCTAAGGCCTATCGTCACAGAATATATAGCTACACAACCATACGATCGAAAAAAAAAACGACATCAAAGACGGCTGAGGCCTGACAATCGCTGACAATTTTGGAGAGGTCAATCACTAGACGTTATATACTAAAAATTACTAATTATAATTATAGAAAGGTTATAAAAGGATAAAACGTTTCCAGACACGCAAATCTGTTTCCCAAAAAATATTTTTTCTCGAATTTTTGACTACATCCGTTTAAAAGTCATTTGTACTCAATATAAAAATAAATAACAACCTTCCTAAGGGCCAACTCGGTAGTAAGAGCCACTAAAAAAAGTACGGGCTAAGTCTGACACGTCTATTGCTTGACCTCGCCAAAATTATTATCGATTGTCTTTCCCCATCCGTCTTTGCCGCCGTTTTTTTACGTAATTACTTAGAGGTTCTAAGAAGAATGAATAAAACTCAAGAAAGTATAATCATCTGGTAGTAATGATAATATCGTTCATATAATTATTATTACCTCTACGTTATTGTGGCATCAGACTTGTGTAATCTTCTGTTGCAACATCAAAGAATACAAACCTATTTTCATTGTTCAACCATTCAAAAACACTATCTATTAATGTGATTTGGGTAATATTTCACGTCAAATACCCATATCGATCGTATCTCCGAGTAATTTCACTCCCGACAGCCTAATAAAGCCTTAAAACGCGTCTAAATAATGTGCCACTTACTTTTAATTGGAAACCTCAATTACAATTCGATGGTATAGATATAGATAAGCCACGAATCCTTTAAATCAAAAGACACTTCGATCGAAAAATAGCGATCGTTCTAAAGTCGTCTAACAATGGCTAGTTAGTAGATATCACAATCTCCCCGTTCCATTTTAAATTACTCTACCGTAGATCTGTTAAAAAACAATACCTACATTATTACGATTTCAGATATCGGGCCTCTTACTATTTCGAATTATAGCTCTATCGATTAAAGAAAAACGGGTGCATTTTCTACACTGAGATAAATTCGTGGTTTGAAAATACTAATAAATTGCAATTACCCCAAAATAAACATTACTACAACTACAACTATAGTTGTAGTTGTAGTATGTAGTAGTGTTGTAATTGAATGCTCTGTATACAGAGCATTCAATAATTATTGAAATAAATGGTAAATATTTTTTACTTGGTAATCGACATATTTTTCAATGTAAAAATACTATTTTTCAATACAACTATAGTGTTCGACATGGAAAAGGAATGCTTACATAATCACGGTTTATTTTCATCCCGGCGCGGCGTTCGAAACAAGGTCAGAAATTGAACGTAATCGGCGAAGTTAATTACCGCCAGAAAACTAAATACTCCGAACCAATGGACACATACCCCAGCATCCTCAGGCAGAAATCTACGCTATCGAAAGATGCGTAAAACTTATGTTAGATAGGAACTATTGGAAACAAGAAATAACCCTCTTATCCGACTCAAGCAGCCTTAAAAGCGACCAACTCAGTAAACATCAATTCGAAATTGGTTAAAGAATGCCTAGAGAAGCTGAACAAATTAAGCTAAGAAAATAAGTTTCCTACTCTAGGTGCCAGCACACTAAGTGACAGAAGGTAATGAGAAAATAAATGATCTAGCCAGAAAAGAAGCGAACGCCCCACTAACTGGACCAGAACCGTTCTGCTTCCCAAGTGGAAACCAACTTAAAGCGGAACTCAAGAACATGGAAGACTCCATCTGTAACCTGGAATGGGAATCCTCCAACGGTCTAAGACTCTCCAAAAAAAATTCCCACCAAAGGACAGAAGGTAATGAAAAACAAACGATCTAACAGGCCAAATTAAAATGTGTACCCTATAAACCCCAAGTTTAAGTCTATATTGTTTTCTAATCCAGACCTCCCATCAGTAGATGACATACAAAAAAAAGGTCAGAGAGTGCTTAGAGAAGCTGAGCAAATTAGTAGAAAAGTCCTCCTAATCGGGGTGCCAGCCAAGGGATAGAAGGTAATGAAAAAGCAAACGATCTAGCTAGAAAAGGAGCAAAAACTCCACTAACTGGATCAATCAAAGATTTTCCTTGATTTAAGGAAATTGATTTGGAAAAATGGAGAAGAACACCTCATAACTGTGTGCGCCGAGATGACAACCATTCGTGTCATAAACTTTGGTACCACTTATATTCGAGATGTCCTGACATTGTATGATGAGTTATAATTTATTATAACTGCATAGGGGGGCACACAACAGATCTGAAAGGCCGCGGTGACTAACCCCCTCCCACACATTCTACATGCATCTAATGCCTGTAATTTGAGACTTGTTTGTAATTCACATCTACACAATGATCTCTATCAAAAATATGTTGAGCAACGCAAGATTATCTGCTCCACCATCTGATGATCTCATATCCACGCTAGTCAGCTACCCTTTTGATGTCATCTGAGCGAAACCAAACAGATATTTCCATTGTTCTTTTGCCGTCTCCATCACAGCACTCTACTATTTCACCTGTCATTTTTTATTCGGACAATGGATCATGTATAGTTTTTAAGTCTAGACCAAATAAATGTTTCCTGAAGCTCATTCAGACTTTTTATGTAGTTGAGTTAAAATCTGGCTAACGCTAATTTGGCTAAAACGAAACTTACAGTGTGCCGAGCTATAATAATCCCCACCATTTGATATGGAAGCGAAACCTGGATGTCCGCCGAGACATGACCGCATTAAACAAGTTGCAACAGAGCCACCTTAGACAACTCAGGAATCAAATGGTTCCACTATGTCTCAAACGTATCGGTCCTTGAAAAAGCTAGCTCATGATTACTAAATTCCGCTTATGATAGGCCGGTCACGTACGCAGGATGCAAGAAAACCGCCTACCAAAATATCTTCTTTACGTTGAGCTTGTAGACGGTAAGAGGAAACCGGGTGGACAACCCAAAACGTACATGGATATTTTCCATGAAAACTTAAAGAGGAACATGCAGAATCAGTGGGAAGCAGCGCAAAATAGAACGTAATGGAGAGGAATTGTAAACTCAGTTAACGACAATCAAAAAGTAAAGAGGCAACAAAGCAATGAGATTTTTGAATGTCCGGAGTGCGGAGGAGAGATAACATCACGTATCGGGCTTTTCTATCACAGAAAAGATCATGAAAGAAAACGCCTTGCGTAACCATCTATTGTTGCGTGTTAAATACTCGTCAGCGAGTAATGGCAGTAGTAATAGTAGTAGTAAAATCTGCCTACTTTATTTTTTGTTTCATCGTGAATACTTTTCTTTGCGTATAGCGAACTCTCTCCATATCTGTCGTCCTGCGTTCGTTTTCTCGCGGTTAACGGTACATTTTGGACCAGTGATAAATGGCCATAGTCCATCTGTCGGCTCTCGAGCAATGGCACACAAAAAAATAATGGAACCGTTAAAATTTGCGCGACCGCTCGTAAAAAATCGCGCCGAGCTGTCGACTTACTCATTGTTTCTGGTCCGCTATTGGTACTGCCAGTGCAGTACCAGCAATATATAGACTTCGGTACCAGTAGCACACTCGGTTACGCTGATTAATTTAATGGCTGTTTTCAAACCCAAACCATTAAAAAAAACAATCAGTGTTTTTGTATTGTCTATAGAGGTCCCTATATGAGTAAGTTACTGGTTTTAAAAATAATGAAATATTTATTTGCAATAAAATTTTATTTATTTTACTTATGTATTTTATATTGCTTTTTAAATCTATGATCATTATTATTTACAGTAAAAATTAAATAGATACTAAATACAGCATAAAAAAACATGGGCAAAGAGGCTAAACAATGATGTCAAGTATTGCCGGCTCATGTGTGGTCCAAGCACCATAAAATAAATAAGTCCGAAATATCCACAAGGCACTCCATTATAAAAAGTATACATTATTTAAAGAAACCGTGTTTATAGCTAGCAATATCAATTTTACCAACCCAAATATAGAAATTTCCACAATATAAAAACTGCTTATGACACGTAACAAGGTTGATGTCCTCAGTGGACAACCTCACGTCTGACTGTATCAAACTCTAAGGAGTTTTAGGATTTAGATCAGATCATACTTAATGACAGTCAAAGATTGATCTACCAAAAGAGTCGATTATATTAAAGTGAAAAAAAGGCAAAGAAAATAAAGTCCTCCTACTCTGGGTGCCAGCAGATCAAGGCATAAAAGGCAATGAAAAAGCAAACAATCTAGCTCGAAAAGAAGCAAACACTCCACTAACTGGACCGTTCTGCTTCCCAAGTGGAAACCAACTTAAAGCGGAACTCAAGAACCTGGACGACTCCATCCATAACCTGGAATGGGAATTCTCCAACGGTCTAGCATATACATACATTATCTAAAGAATCTACATTATCTAAAGAATCGTCAAAATCGGTACAGTAGAACAATATATATATATAGTCCGTCTAGAAAAGTATCCGGAAAAAAGAAAGCATAATTACAATTATCGATATATATATTTTTAGGACTTGAGTTAAAAAAATTATAATAACAAATTATTAATTGTATTTACTTATACAAGCTCCATTTAACTCCAAACACTTAACTAAACATCCAGGTACACCCAAAACTAGGTCCACACCATAATGTTCAGTAGCGGTAGCCCAGGTCTGTAAAACTGAGCGAATCAAATCTTGTTTATTTCGTGGAGCTGCTCGTTCCACTTCAATTTTCATTAATCTCCATATGTTCTCAATGGGACTAAGGTCTGGTGAAGCTGCTAGCCATGGAATTGTTGCCAAATGGTGTTCTTGCATCCAAGCTTGAGTATAGGCAGACGTATGGCATCTTGCATTATCCTGCTGTAAACGCCACCCCTCTGGATATAAAGCATAAGCCGTTTCAGGAAGAAAACCATTTAAAATATCACAATATTTTGCACTATTAACAGTTCTATCAACTATACACAGAGGTGTAGCTCCACGCTCAGATATTGCTCCCCAAACCATTATTTTAGTGGGAAATTTTGAAACTTGAACGATAACATTTTCTTTTGATAGGATTTTTAGGTGGTCTCTACCAAGCTGGAAACAACTTTCATCAGAAATAAAAACGTTATTAAAATTATCTTCTTGAAAACGTTGACAAAAATCCATTCTTCGCTGCCTTTGTAGAGGTGTTAATGCAGGGATTTTTTTTTGGCTTCCTTAATATGTAGCCTTGTCTTTTCAGTAACATGCGCACTGTTTATGGACACACTTTTAATTTCTGCTGACTTCCAAATCTGTTAACCAATTTGCGAAACCCTAGGCGCGGATTCTGTCGTCCTAATGCCACTAAAGCGTTTAAATTGTTTTCGCGAATCTTACGCGGTCTTCCTGAAACTGGTCTATTCTTCGTATCTGGCCATTTTTTATCCTCTTTATTGTCTCATATACTGCACTTTTTCCGAGTTCAGTCAATTGCACTAATTTTTTAACGTTTCGAACACCTTTTTCAAAAAATTTCATACAAATATTCCACCATTTCTCTTTTTTTTACTGGCGACATTTTTTCTCAAATCTTAAGCCGGTTTACAATCAACAATATTTGACAGTTGGTGTTGCCATGCGATTTTGGTCATAGCCTACTACCGGCACAACCTACGTAATGGAATACTTTTGTCTTAGAGTGTTACAGAAAAAAAAATCATTAAAATTGGGAAAAATATAAAATTCCGGATACTTTCTAGACGGACTATACAGGGTTGTTCACCACATACGACACGGAGTATTGTAGCTAAACGATGATATTTTTACAAATTGTAAGTTTTGGGTTCGATGAAGGACTATTAGAGGTACAATTTAAAAATAATTTTACAAGATACAGAGTGTCCCAAATAAGTAAAAAATATCAAAGTTTTATTTTTTAAATGGAACACCCTGTATATTATTACATTTTTAGTTTCTACGATTAAAATAAAGGTAAATTTGATTAAGATTTATTATACTTACCGTTTTTGAAATATTTTCAATTTTGTGAAATTGCAGTAAAAATTTTAAGGCTTCATTTCTCCAAGGGTATCAAAATTTTTGATACTAAATATTTACTGAAGTTTATTTAGTGATCAGTTATTGTGTAGTAATAATAAAAATAATACTACCTTATACAGAGTGTCTAAAAATTTATTTTAAATAATTATTAGCTTCAAACGGCAATAACTTGTTTAATTTAAATGGAACACCCTGTATATTTTACTAGAATCAGATGCACAATTTAATTGTCTATCAAATTATATTAAACCATTTTTTACCTATCTCTTTAAGTTTCCGTAGAAAATGCATTTTCTTGTAATTTAGAACTTATTTATCAATATACCCATGGACTATTGACATTTTAGGTCATTTTTAAAGATGTACCAAATTTTTAAAGAGTACAGATACTAATATTGTCGATATAATTCGTTTATTTCATTAAAAAATAAAAAAAAAACTGTTTAAATATTTGTTAAAGAGGACCAATTAATATGATGCCGTATTCAAACTACATTAACTGACTGTTTGCGTTGATTAATAATAATTGCTCCAAATACTAAAAAACTGAATTTTGTATGGGCATTAGATAGTGTGATAAAAAGTAACACCTTAAAAATGATATTTCATTTTTTAATAAATGCTTATTTATAACAACAAAGACTTTAATTTGATAACTTATTATTATATTGATTTCTGACTCAAAAATCCACATTTATTTATAATAATTTATTAACGAACACAATTAAGTATGTCATTAATTAGTATATGGGCGGAAATACTGGTGTTATATTTAATTAATGGTATACTCTTTTATAAAGATTTAAATAGTTTTCTTTTTGCATACAAATGGGCTAGTAATATTATCGTTTTGCTAAAAACGATAATATTACTAGTCTGTACATTTTGTACATTTGTTGCTTTAAAAACAATCTAAAATGTCAATATTCCATGGATATATTGATAAATGAGGTCTAAATTATAAGAAAATGCATTTTCTACTAAAACTTGAAGGGATAGGTAAAAAATGGTATAATGCAATTTGATAGACAATTTAATTGTGCATCTGATTCTCCTAAAATATACAGGGCATTCTATTTAAATTAAAGAAGTTGTTGCCGTTTGAAGTTAATAATTATTTAAAGTAAATTTTTAGACACTCTCTATAAAGTAGTATTATTTTTATTATTGCAACACAATAACTGATCAATAAATAAACTTCATTAAATATTTAGTATTAAAAACATTGATACCCTTGGAGAAATAAAGCTTTAAAATTTTTACTGCAATTTCACAAAATTGAAAATATTTCAAAAACGTAATGTTTAAGTATAATAAACCTTAATCAAATTTACCTTTATTTTAATCGTAGAAACTAAAAATGTAATAATATACAGGGTGTTCCATTTAAAAAAATACATCTTTGATATTTTTTATTTATTTGGGACACTCTGTATCTTGTAAAAATATTTTTAAATTGTAGCTCTAATAGTCCTTCAACGAACCCCAAACTTACAATTTGTAAAAATCTCATCGTTTAGCTACAATACTCCGTGACGTATGTGGTGAACAACCCTGTATATTGAACTTAAAATGCATGAATCAATTTTTTCTTAATATCATAAGTATCTTAAGCAATTTTATTTAAACGGCCTATAGATAAAAGCATATCTACAACCAGACCACATATATTTAAATAATAGTTCTTTCGCGTCAGCTAGCTAGTTCAGTTAACAGTTCCAGGCAACTATTCCGACCCCACACAAACTGTGTCTTATTGCACACACGTTTCAGATTTACGGACTGAAGTACGTAGTATGTATACGTTATAACTCTTCTTTTACTGCCGCTTACATTCCACTATACGCCCAAAGAAATTATATTTAGATAGAGCTATTTGAATTATGTAAAGTTCTAAAAATAAATACGGTTATGTATCATAAGGCTTTACCCCAAAGAATTTAAGAAATCTTGTAACGAAAAAAAACAATTTTTTTCTGAAATCTTGAAATACCACTGCACACATGACACGGTGACATATACAGGGGGTGAGAAACATCAGTATACTGTAAGGAGCAAAATTTAGACCAAGTTGAACTTTTTATGTATTTGCTCCTAAGAACTGTAGTTTGATTCTTCACGAATACATCTGGCTTATTGTCATTTTTTAGCGATTCATTCTTAATATGATATACATACATGACTGTAAAGGAAATGAGGATTTTTTTCAATCTTTTTTGAGTCACTCTTATATGGAGTGAGCAACTGGCAATTGAAAATATTTTCTGACATCAAATTATTGCCTGATTTTTTCTAACTTTTTATTTTTTTATTCTACTTCATTTTGATGATTTTTTAATCAATTGCAGCTAATAATTTGTCTTTTTAGTCTCTTTTTAAGTTAAAAATGAAAGTCTTCATCTGTCTATTATACTACTAGGAAAAACAAAATAATATTTTGACAAAAATTAAAAAAATGATTTAACGAAGTGTAGTGTAAAAAGAAATTTAAATGAAAGAAAGGAACCTACGTTGTGTTAAATATTTCTTTATTGTGATTACCTCGGATGCGCCTCGACACAAGCAATATTTTCGGAAATTTGAGGAGAATAGGTTATGTAAATAAAACGCTAAATTTGTAAATAGCCCTACTTATTTTATTAAATGAAATGAATGGAGTGCCGTACTCTGCCTGGAATTCACATGTAAAAGAGCACGGCAGAGAAACCATTGTCACTATTCCTGAGAATCCAACTATGCTGTCCTGGACTTTAATAAAAGAGAAATAATAATAATATAGAAACTGTCCTCATACCTAGGTTTATAGTTTAATACATTCAAAACATGCCACATTTATATCGTTCAAAACTGAAGAAAGTTAGTTTAACGGGTCCCCACCCGTAGGTCGAAGTCCCTGGTTGCGGCGATCGACGCTAAAGTTGAAGTTCTGGTGCAAATATCTTTAGATCCATAGATTTATGAAGTTAAAGATGTAGCAAAGACCACTGCGCATCCTGCCAGTTTCCCACTCCAGGATTCCAAGCGCTCGGACCAATGAATAACATTTATTTGAATAACGCCACAAACATCGGCACGAAGGAACAGTAAACGATTTTATTTAGATTACTTTTAAACTGAAATTATTTACAGCATAAATAGATTCCATTAAATGCATACACATGTTATATATTGTCTTTGTCAGATTAAATGAATAAAGAAATGCTTTAGAACAGAATTACAACATGAAAACAAAATAATATGATTTAGTTGACATTAGTTAAATAATAAGAAAACATTTACTTTACCTTTAAAAACATTCTTTGTCACAAAACTTACGAACCAGAATAACATCAATGCGTCTCGAATGGTAGGTAGTCTAGAAGCTATTATTTAACAACTATCATCTCTGTTCGTCGCCTGATTTCCCTCTCCCTAGTTTGTGAATAATATTTTAAAAATCAATAATTTTGTTTATGTATACAGAGTGTCTTAAAAATGAATGTTTTGAATTTAAATAAATATGTCTATTTTTAAATAGGCGGTTCATCTCAGAAGTAAGGAATTTAAAAGCTAAATTATTATCAAAATGCATCTTTTGTATTCGGTCCTAATAAACATATCTGTGAAATAGTGTTTTTTTATTTTTGTAGTATCATTGTCATTGAAAAGTCATATTTTTATGATTGTTTGCTGGTAGTTACTCTAGCAAAGATGATCGCTACTGTGTTGCTTTAATTAAATATGATAAAGATCAACTTTTGGATTTAAAACCATATTTACTAGAGTAACTGCCAAACGACAATAATAATAATATGTGTTTGCAGTGATAGTGACATTACAATAACAGGTGTCTTCCTGAGGACCAAAAGCAACGGCATGCTTTTACTGCTAAAATTGTTGAAAATCGTTACTGCCCTCCTTCAAAAGCGAATAGCTCCAACAAAAATAATGCTATTGAGATGAATTAAAAACCAAACTATAGAGAAAAGATGCACCTTCATGATTCGGTGGTCTTTAAATTCGTTGTATTGTTAAACCATTCCACAGACTGTTTCAAATTTTCGCCGAAATAACTAAATTCTGTTTATTCTCGTAGGCAGATGAGAAATTTAATGTTTCATTTATAAAGAGACGTATGTAAAAAACAAATAATTTAGCTAGACATTGCCAAACAAAACCAAAAACTCTTCAAAATCCAACTAGAATAAAATATATTTTTCATGCCGATCAGTGTATTATAAATAATAATAGGGTGTTTTTTTAATATTTGTATATGCAATTTTTTATTTACACACACAATTCTCACATACTCATATTTAATAAAATAAAATTAGCGAATCATATTATAAAACAAGTTAAACACAACTAGCTTACATAGTAGTGTTAAATATATATATTATATAATATTTTAAAATAGCCTAATTGGGTATGTCGCAATGTTTATAAATATATCTTGACCGTACATTCTGGTTGGTTTTGCTCATATTTGGCGAAATGCTGTTTCCTGACTTTCTTTGGCGAATTGGGACGAACACGTAGGTGCACAAAATTTCTATTCAGCCAATGAAATTATTAATTACGCGATTTTGGAGCGAGTAGACAGGCAATTTGCATAGGAAAGAGGCATCGCGAGGCCGGTGTATACTTTCTATTCTGGATTTTGTTGAAAAGGAAAGTAAATAAACATTTAACGTCTTGAGTGATTAATGGATCCTTCATTCCTATGGTACTCCAACTCTGATATTATAGATGAATTATTGTTGGTAAGAATTTTAAATTTTGCTTTAATATTTGTAGATTGTATGACAGAGGAAGAATTTTGAATCTTATAGATCTATTGTGTCCCTTTTGTACAAAATGCAACAGAATCTGCATTCGCTGTTGTTTCTTAGCTTTAATCTACTGAGACGTTCATTGTGGAGATTTTCACATTCAGTGTCCTGCTAAAAACCCCGTTAGCCTAAGAGCCGATGATATATTTAGAGAAAAATAAAAAAAAAAAAAAAAAAAACTAAAAATGTATAGTTTATAAACTGGTGAACCCAGAATTCTAAGTCTGGCTGGGGGTTAGTATTTTGCCATTGCGCAATCTATAACATTTGCAAAAATAAATCCAAAACATTCTCTTTAGGCAAATTTGATTATTCTTAAATTTTAGTAATCATTTAATCGAAATAAGTGTGCTGACTTTTTTCCGGGTTTAAAGCGTAAATTCAGACGATTCAAATATGTTTAATTATTATACCTGGAAACATACTAGGCATTCTAAAATATATAAAAAAAAAAAAAAAAATGATATTAAAAAAATATGTGTTAGGTTGTGAATGAATCTAATTGGATTTAATACTTGCCAGACGCGAATAAAGATTTTAAATGAGCGCGATAAAAAAGTCTTATGAGTATCTATAAGCGCGAGAAAGATAGTTTATTGAGACCCGTCGCGTGTCGGCAGCCGATGCGGCTGACGTACCAGTATTTTGGAGTACTTCAAATTTCTATAAAACAATTTTTTCGGTTTTATTTCAATTATTTGGTAAGCTTTTAATTCAGAGATTATTTTGGAATTAGTAAATACGTAAAAAAAAAAAAAAAAAAAAAAAAAAAAAAAAAAAAAAAAAAAAAAAAAAAAAAAAAAAAAAAAAAAAAAAAAAAAAAAAAAAAAAAAAAAAAAAAAAAAAAAAAAAAAAAAAAAAAAAAAAAAAAAAAAAAAAAAAAAAAAAAAAAAAAAAAAAAAAAAAAAAAAAAAAAAAAAAAAAAAAAAAAAAAAAAAAAAAAAAAAAAAAAAAAAAAAAAAAAAAAAAAAAAAAAAAAAAAAAAAAAAAAAAAAAAAAAAAAAAAAAAAAAAAAAAAAAAAAAAAAAAAAAAAAAAAAAAAAAAAAAAAAAAAAAAAAAAAAAAAAAAAAAAAAAAAAAAAAAAAAAAAAAAAAAAAAAAAAAAAAAAAAAAAAAAAAAAAAAAAAAAAAAAAAAAAAAAAAAAAAAAAAAAAAAAAAAAAAAAAAAAAAAAAAAAAAAAAAAAAAAAAAAAAAAAAAAAAAAAAAAAAAAAAAAAAAAAAAAAAAAAAAAAAAAAAAAAAAAAAAAAAAAAAAAAAAAAAAAAAAAAAAAAAAAAAAAAAAAAAAAAAAAAAAAAAAAAAAAAAAAAAAAAAAAAAAAAAAAAAAAAAAAAAAAAAAAAAAAAAAAAAAAAAAAAAAAAAAAAAAAAAAAAAAAAAAAAAAAAAAAAAAAAAAAAAAAAAAAAAAAAAAAAAAAAAAAAAAAAAAAAAAAAAAAAAAAAAAAAAAAAAAAAAAAAAAAAAAAAAAAAAAAAAAAAAAAAAAAAAAAAAAAAAAAAAAAAAAAAAAAAAAAAAAAAAAAAAAAAAAAAAAAAAAAAAAAAAAAAAAAAAAAAAAAAAAAAAAAAAAAAAAAAAAAAAAAAAAAAAAAAAAAAAAAAAAAAAAAAAAAAAAAAAAAAAAAAAAAAAAAAAAAAAAAAAAAAAAAAAAAAAAAAAAAAAAAAAAAAAAAAAAAAAAAAAAAAAAAAAAAAAAAAAAAAAAAAAAAAAAAAAAAAAAAAAAAAAAAAAAAAAAAAAAAAAAAAAAAAAAAAAAAAAAAAAAAAAAAAAAAAAAAAAAAAAAAAAAAAAAAAAAAAAAAAAAAAAAAAAAAAAAAAAAAAAAAAAAAAAAAAAAAAAAAAAAAAAAAAAAAAAAAAAAAAAAAAAAAAAAAAAAAAAAAAAAAAAAAAAAAAAAAAAAAAAAAAAAAAAAAAAAAAAAAAAAAAAAAAAAAAAAAAAAAAAAAAAAAAAAAAAAAAAAAAAAAAAAAAAAAAAAAAAAAAAAAAAAAAAAAAAAAAAAAAAAAAAAAAAAAAAAAAAAAAAAAAAAAAAAAAAAAAAAAAAAAAAAAAAAAAAAAAAAAAAAAAAAAAAAAAAAAAAAAAAAAAAAAAAAAAAAAAAAAAAAAAAAAAAAAAAAAAAAAAAAAAAAAAAAAAAAAAAAAAAAAAAAAAAAAAAAAAAAAAAAAAAAAAAAAAAAAAAAAAAAAAAAAAAAAAAAAAAAAAAAAAAAAAAAAAAAAAAAAAAAAAAAAAAAAAAAAAAAAAAAAAAAAAAAAAAAAAAAAAAAAAAAAAAAAAAAAAAAAAAAAAAGGAAAAAAAAAAAAAAAAAAAAAAAAAAAAAAAAAAAAAAAAAAAAAAAAAAATAGTGATACTAATAAAAAAGAGATTATTCAGGATGTTGAGGTATTAAATAAACGCTCAATTATTGGGAGTGATCATAGAATAGTAAGAACGAAAATAATTTTTAATATTAGAAAATAAAGCAGAAAAATAATAACAAAACAAACTGGAAATGCATATATAATGAGAAAAACTTTAACAGAGGGGAGAGAAATATTTGCAAATTAAGAATTAAAAACGAACAAATCACAGCGGCCAAACACGAAATTCTAAATGTAGTTAAACATTTTTATTACTGCGTTGTATACTAAAACTAATGGTGTAGAACACGAAGAAATTCCACGCATACAAAATCAGGGATCCAAAGATTTACCAGATATTACCACTGAGGAAATAAGAAACTCTTTAAAAGATAGAAAGAATAATAAATCGCCAGGAGAGGATAATGTAGTTGTCGAAGCTATTAAATATATGTAGAGATCCAAAACTTCTGCACGCTATAAAAAATTTGTTAAATGCTTGTTTAGAAAATGGAGTAACTCCTTCACAATGGAATCGAGCGGTAATAATTATTATTCACAAGAAGGGGCACATTACGAACCTGGAACCCAATTTTGTAAACGTATACAAATAGCATAGGCTAGCCAGACAGGAAATTTCTTGCTACGGAGCTTACCGAATCCCACTGCTGGCTAACTATCGTCCAATAAGTTTGCTTTCCCATATGTACAAACTATTCATGCGCATTATTACCAACTGAATAACCCACAAATGGGACTTGTACCAACCCAGAAGGCAAGCTGGATTTTTGGACACGGCACAAATGATCATCTCCAAGTCATTAAGACCCTATCGAAAAATCTGTAGAATACAACCAGACTCTGATTTTAATTTGGGTCGATTACGGGACGGCGGCGGCGTTTGATACAAAAAATCAGGATAAGATGCTAAAAGCCTTAACCGAATGCCGAGTAGATCGCAGATACATTACAGTTGAGGGTTGGAACCTTTGGTGTTAAACAGCAAAATAAAAACACTAAATCACCACAATACACGTGTTTTGGTGTATTGTGGTGATTTAGTGTTTTTATTTTGTCGCAGATACATAACAATCATCAGACACATATAAACAATGCAAAAGCATTGTGAGGCTCCACGAACGAGAACACAGCAGATTTTTAAAATTGATTATTAAAATAGGGATTTCGACAAGGTGAAGTTATATTACCAAAATTATTCATTACCTTTTTAGAATATATGTTCAAGCGAGTTGACTTTGAAGATAAGGGAAAGGGTATTATACGGGATTTAGGTATACCGGGTGCGTCTCAAAAGTGGCTCACCCCTATATCTTTTTTATTTCTTCAGTTAAAAAAACGAGATTTGGTATGTTAGTATATGACATATAGGAAATAAGACTCTGAATAGAATGACATATCATATGTCAACTTTAACAGATTCCTGCCTATATTTTGAAAAATTATAACTTGCGGTTAGTAACGAAAATTTGACTTGAAATACCAAGTGTGTGGTATCAAATTATTCGTAAAAAAAAATCTTTTTCCAAATATGCTAATGAGCCACCCTCGTTCCATTTAAAAAAATTGAGATATGATTAAAAATACGATTTGAGCATTTTCTAACTGGCCAGGACAAGACACTAAAAACATTAGACGATCAAATTTATTTTTCCAAGGCTCCTTGATTAAGAATTAGTGTTTTTAATAGTCATGGCACTCTAGGTTGAATTTTAAAATAAGTTTTTTATTAAGCGAGAATGTCAAAAGTTCACATATGATATGTCATTCTATTCAGAATGTCATTTTCTATCGAATAAAGTAAAAAAATACCGAGGGTGCTATTAAAAAATCAAAAGTTATATTCATTTCCGGTGAAACAGGAAGTGAACAAAAACAATTGAATGTGTCAATCCAAAGTGTCAATCAATCCCAATTTATGTCATATACGAATCTCGTTTTTTTATCTGAAAGAATGATAAAAAGTTATAGGGATGAGCCACTTTTGAGACGCACCCGACATAGGGTATACAGGGGTTGTTCACCAGCACGACACGGAGTATTGCAGCTAAACGATTAGATTTCTACAAATTGTAAGTTTTGGGTTCGTTGAAGGACTATTAGAGCCACAATTTAAAATATTTTTACAAGATACAAGAGTGTCCCCAAATAAATAAAAATATCGTTGTATTTTTTTAAATGGAACACCCTGTATATTAGTGCATTTTAGTTTCTGCGATTAAAATAAAGGTAAATTTGATTAAGGTTTATTACACTTAAACCTTACCGCTTATGAAATATTTTCAATTTTATGAAATTGCCAGTATACATTTAAGGCTTCATTTCTCTGAGGGTATCAAAGTTTTTATTACTAAATATTTACTGAAGTTTATTTATTGATCAGTTATTATGTTGCAAGAATAAAAATTATACTACCTTATACAGAGTGTCTAAAAATTTTATTTTAAATAAGTACTAACTTTAAACGGCAACAACTTTGTTTAATTTAAATAGAACACCCTGTATATTTTATAAGAATCAGATGCACAATTTAATTGTCTATCAAATTTTATTAGACCACTTTTTAACTATCCCTTCAAGTTTTCATAGAAAATGCATTTACTTACAATTTAGACCTCATTTATCAATATACCTATGGAATATTGACATTTTAGATTTTTTTAAAACAACAAATGTACAAAATGTACAGGCTAGTAATATTATCGTTTTTAGTAAAACGATAATATTACTAGCCCATTTGTATGCAAAAAGAAAACTATTTAAATCTTTATAAAAGAGTATACCACTAATTAAATATACCACCAGTGTTTCCGCCCAAATACTAATTAATTACATATTTAATTGTGTTCGTTAATAAATTATTCTAAATAAATGTGGATTTGAATCAGAAATCAATGTAATAATAAGTTATGAAAATGAACGTCTCTGTTATAAATAAGCATTTGTCAAAAAATGAAATATCATTTTTAAGGTGTTTTTTTTAAGTTTTTTTACCACACTGTCTAATGCACATACATAATTCAGTTTTTTAGTATTTGGAGCAATTATTATTAATCAACGCAAACAGTCAATTAATGTAGTTTGAATACTGGAATCATATTAATTGGTCCTCTTTAACAAATATTTAAACAGTTTTTTTTATTTTTTAATGAAATAAACGAACTATATCGACAATATTAGTATTCCTGTACTCTTTAAAAATTTGGTACATCTTTAAAAAATAATCTAAAAATGTCAGTATTCCATGGGTATATTGATAAATGAGTTAAATTACAAGAAAATGCATTTTCTGCTTGAAACTTTGAAGAGATAGGTAAAAATGGTATAATACAATTTGATACAAAATTAAATTGTGCATCTGATTCTCATAAAATATACAGGCTGTTCTATTTAAATTAAACAAGTTATTGCCTCTATTTCTTTAAAAATAATATTTAAAATAAATATTTAGACACTCTGTATAACGTGTAAAAATTTTTTTATTATTGCAACACAATAACTGATCAATAAATAAACTTCAGTAAATATTTTGTATTAAAACTTTGATAACCCTCGAAAAAATGAAGCCTTAAAATTTATACTGCAATTTCAATAAAGAGTGAAAATATTTCAAAAACAGTATGGTTTAAGTGTAATAAACAATCAAACCTACCTTTATTGTAATCGTAGAAACTAAAAATGTAATAATACAGGGGTGTTCCATTTAAAAAAATACAACTTTGATATTTTTGACTTTATTTGGGACACTCTGTATCTTTTGTAAAAATATTTTTTAAATTGTAGCTCTAGTCCTTCCTTCACAACGAACCCAAAACTTACTTTGCAAAATGTCGTTTAGCCAATATATTCCGTGTGTATGTGGTGAACAACCCTGTATATGTAGGGGGATAGGGTATTATACTTTGGAGATAAGGTTATATATATGGAGATAAGGGAGATAAATATTGATAGTGAAAAACTAAATCATCTAAGATTCGCCGATGATATCGTATTGATATCAGACTGTATTACCGAAGCAAAAGATATGCTCAAGAGACTTAATGCGGCATCTGTTGGTGTGGGTCTAAAAATAAATAGATCAAAGGCTCACTTATGACAAACATGGTGATGGGCGAGGGTGTGTGTACATTGGAGGAGAGACTATTGAACAAGTGAGTTCCTACAAGAATCTAGGACAGGAACTACGTATTGACAGAGACAATCAAACTGCGAGATTGGTAGAAGAATAGACATAATTTGGATAGCCTTTGGCAAAATAAGACATGTATCCGGTTTGACATCCCAATCTCCAAGCTGTCTGAAACGGAAGGTGTGTAATCAGTGTGCTCTACCAGTACTGACAGTGTGCTCTACCAGGTTCTGAAACTCTAACTTTAACCAAAAATAGTGCGAACAAAATAAGAATAGCGCGACGAAGAATGGAACGAGCCATGTTAGGCTCGTAAAATAGCCTTAGACGTAGGGGGTCAGCAATTTTTTAAATAAAAGGTTGTTTATTTCCTGGTCCTAAACCTGCAAACGTAATTTCATCTACAACATAAGGACGCAGATCCACCACATTATAACAGATTAACAGAAGATCGAAATAATATAGTTTAAATGGCAATAATATTATGTATAACATCTACCATCATGATTGAATAAAGTTAATTAAATTACTCCGTCCATATAACTTTCAAAAAAATATGCTGACTTGAAAAAGACGGAATTACTATTAGGAAGGACTTAACGCTCACTACGTGTAAACAATGTATTGTTTCTGCATCCTTCAGGTAGAAATCTATGCTATCGAAAGATGCGTGCAATTTATCTTAGATAGGAACTATCGAAAACAGGAAATAACCATCTTATCCGATAGTCAAACAGTACTCCAGCGCTACAAGCGATCAACTCAATAACCATCAATTCGAACTTGGTCAAAAAATGCCTATAGAAGCTGGACAAATTAGGCAAATAAAATAAAGTACTACTCTGGGCGCTCGCTCATCAAGGAATAGAGCATAGAAGCACATAGAAGCACAGGTAAGCCAGTAAGCGAGGATAAAAATAGGGTATTACCTCCGTATTAAGTCCTGACACCCGAACCGATTGACGTGAAATTTTAACAGTGAATAGAGATGTAATCTCGTCTCATCGCTACTATGTAACATAGGTTACATAGTAGCGATGTGTGCTTTCACCCTGGGGGTGACTGCCACCCCTTCTCGGGGGTGAAAAATAAATCACCCATTTTAATTGCAAAAATCAATAAAGGGATGAATTCTAAGCAAAAAATGTTCTATAACATTTTTTTTAGAAAACTAATATTTTCCGACTTATTTCTTTATATTATCTTGATTTTTCATCTAAAAATTGCATATTTTTGCCATTTTTTATAAATAACTCGAAAACTTTGCGTTTTATTGCAAAACTCATATAAAGCAGAAATGAAGCTTTTAGAATAACAAATCGATTCATTTTTTGTTGATTACCGTAGGTGTGATAATAGCCGAGTTATCACTCTGTAAATGTGATTTTTATTTTGCGAAAACTAAAAATTACAACCTTTTACCGTAAAATAATGGCGGACGAACATATTATTTTTCGAAGAAAATGAATATTACCGTTTTTAATGTGCTTGAAAAGACCTTTTAAATGCTTTTTTTAAAGGACTTTTCAAGTTTGTAGCTCAAAAACTCGCGGAGTTACGATAAAAATAAAATGGTCACCTCATTTTTTCAGAAAAAAATTAACAACAAAATCTATGACTAAAATCATAAAAATAAAAACTATCAATTTATAGGAAATCACATGAGCTACAAATTAACTTCTATAGTTGAACAGTCTTGAACTCTTCATTTTTACTAGATTTTTGGGTTTAAAGGGCTCAAAGAAGGTGGTTCTTACACGCAAGTCTAACTAAAAAAACGTAATATCTACGAAATAAAGAGATCTACAGAAAAATTGAAAAAGAGCAATAATACTGCAAAAAAGACCTTCAGTTTTACTCTGTTGCATTTTTTAGGTATCTTGTAAAATTATTTTTTTTTTAAATAAAAAAAGAAAAATTTTTATTATTTTCAACTTTTTTCCAAATTTAGGCATTCTAAACCGCTCGAACTTGCAGAGCCCATTGTTAATACCTAAATATAGCCAACCGTACATGTATTACCTACGCTTAGTTTTTATTTTTATGATTTTAGTCCTAGATTTTGTTGTTAATTTTTTCCGAAATAATGAGGTGACCATTTTATTTTTATCTTATCTCCGCGAGTTTTTGAGCTATAAACTCTTAAAAAAATTAAAAGGTCTTTTTAAACACTTTAAAAACTGTGATATTAATTTTCTTCGAAAAATGTGTTCTTTCGCCATTATTTTACGGTAAAATGTTGCAATTTAGATTTCGTAAAAATAAAAATTTATATTTACAGAGTGATAACTCGGCCATTACTACACCTACGGCAATCAACAAAAATTAAATATACACTCAAATGCCAAAAAAAACGCAACGGAGAAAATTTTGGTCAAATTTAAAGTGTTATATTTTTACTATTTCTAGCTCTATTTCCATAAATTTTTTAGCAAGATGTATATAATTATATCAGCTTTAATTCGTAAACTCAGTTTTTTATAAACTTTAGTATTGGGCATATTATACAGGGTTATTCGAGGGGTTGTTTTTTTACCCTAACTTTGACACACCCTGTGCAATAATTTTGTAAGCAAATTTTGCCAAAATATAATTTTATGTTCAGAACCATGTCTCATGAGCATTTTTTTTTGGATCATGCCAATACATGCCTTGGTTAATTTTTAAGAGCGAAATGAACTTGCCACCAACAATTTACAATTTTCCCAATTATAATTTCTTTTTGAAGTTTTTTTTCAGTATGACAAGGCAGTTTTGGTGATTATTGTGAATTATATATACTCTATGAACTGCTCATCATGTTCGACGTTTGGGATATGCTTGCAGAAGGGTTAGAGGTCACGAAGCTGTACCAGCTGCATTAAATGAACTTCGGTTGGTTCTTAAAGAAGAATGGGAAAGCATAACGCACTATGATATATGCAGTCTCAATGATAGTATGAACGGACGTATAGACGCAGTTATAGCAACCAGGGGAGGGCATTACAAAATATTAGGGTATTTTTGACAATTTTTTTTTCTGTTTGTATACTTGAGTATTACAGATGTTTTCTTTAATATCGCTAGTTCTGTTATCGTTATTAATGTTTATTAAAACCCGGACTGTATAGTTAGTCTTTAACGTTTTTTTAATTTAATATAGAGTCTCCGATGCAGCGTAATATGACGTTACGACAATAGTCACCAAAACCATTTCGTCATATTAAAAAATGACATCAAAAGTAATGATGATTGAAAAAAAATGCAAATTGATCGTGATCAGTTCATTTCGCCCTTAAAAATTAACCAAAGCATGTATTGACATGATAAAAAAAAAACAAAATGCTCAGGAGACATGGTTCTTACCGTAAAATTATATTTTAGGAAAATTTACATATGAAATTATTACACAGGGTGTTTTAAAGTTAGGATAAAAAAACAACCCCTTCCTTAAGCCTGTATAATATGCCAATTACTAAAGTTTATAAATAGACTAAGTTTAAGAATTAAAGTTCATATAATTATATGCGGTTTGTTAAAAAAATCGTGAATATAGAGCTCAAAATAACAAAAATATATCACTATAAATTTGACCAAAAATATCTCCGTTGCGTTTTTTTTTGCATCTGAGTGTATAAAAAAATGAATCGATTTGTTATTCCAAAATCTTCATTCTTGCTTTATATCAGTTTTGCGATAAAACGCAAGGTTTTCGAGTTATTTATAAAAAATGGCAGAAAAATATGCAGTTTTTAGATGAAAGATCAACATTTTTAATCCTAACTAACTAGGAAAATATTAATTTTCTGAAAAAAATGTTATAGAACATTTTTTGTTTAGAATTCATCCCTTTATTGATTTTTGCAATTAAAATGGATGATTTATTTTTCACCCCCGAGAAGGAGAGGCACTCACCCCCAGGGTGAAAACACACATCGCTACTATGTAACTTTTGTTTCTTACATATATCTCTATTCATTAAAAATTTCACGTCAATCGGTGCAGGTGTTGAGAATTCAGGCCCTAAAACCCTCGCTTAGAAGGCAATGAAAAAGCAAACGATCTAGCTAAAAAAGGAGCGAACATTCCACTAACTGAAGCAAAACCGTTCTTCTTTCCAAATGGAAGCCAACTTAAAGCGGAACTCAAGAACCTGGAAGACTCCATCCGTAACCTGGAATGGGAATCCTCTAACGGTCGAAAAAATTTCTCAGAACTTACGATCGAAAAAATCAAAGATTTTCTTTGATTTAAGTAAGAACACTCTTCGGATTGCCACGGGGTTTCTAACGGGACAGTCGGGACACTGTCTTCTCAAGGAACACCTCAGTAGATTGAAGCTGAGAAACAACAGCTAATGCAGATTCTGTGGGGAAAATGGAGAAACACCACGATACCTCATCACTGACTGCGCCGAGACGATAACCGTTCATGCCATAAACTTTGGTACAACTGAAGACGGAGATGGAGAGCTGGCCGCTGTGAAGCCAGTCAATCAATCAATCATTGCCTTAGGTGGCCTTAGGGTAAAGTAAGGTATGTTGGTGGTATAGGTAAATTGGTGAGTTCTTTAATAATTTTTCAGCAACTCGCCTATTCAGTGGGAGGCCTTAAAACATGTCGGTTAAATCTATCTAATATCCCCTACATGCTGCATAGTCTGCGGCGCGCTTCGGTTCATTTGTTTGCGTTTAGGAAAACGTTTGCTTCGTGCCGGTAAATAAAGTCATTATATTTGATCATTTTTGTGATATAAATTGATTTTATTTGTAGTTGGCGAATTATTGAAAGGTAAGGGTTTGTTCTTGTGTTATCCCATAGGGAATATGCTACTTTTTAATGTGGTACAATAATAATCAGCTTAAAATATTGTTTGCTCTTGTTAGGGCTTAAGTTATTCAGCCATTTACTTAGCAATTTTGCATGCAAAACGTGAATGTTAGGACACTTTTAAATAAAATTATGATTGCACTTTTTAGAAGACTTTTTAAGGATGTTAGTGTTTTAGTCAGTTACTAAAAATTATGATGTTGTTCCTTCTGATCCCCTTTTGGAGAAATCCACCGTCGACAATTTGTT
>NW_022146546.1:405438-456389 GCF_002938485.1 Sitophilus oryzae
TTTAAGTCTATATTGTTTTCTAATCCAGACCTCCCATCAGTAGATGACATACAAAAAAAAGGTCAGAGAGTGCTTAGAGAAGCTGAGCAAATTAGTAGAAAAGTCCTCCTAATCGGGGTGCCAGCCAAGGGATAGAAGGTAATGAAAAAGCAAACGATCTAGCTAGAAAAGGAGCAAAAACTCCACTAACTGGATCAATCAAAGATTTTCCTTGATTTAAGGAAATTGATTTGGAAAAATGGAGAAGAACACCTCATAACTGTGTGCGCCGAGATGACAACCATTCGTGTCATAAACTTTGGTACCACTTATATTCGAGATGTCCTGACATTGTATGATGAGTTATAATTTATTATAACTGCATAGGGGGGCACACAACAGATCTGAAAGGCCGCGGTGACTAACCCCCCTCCCACACATTCTACATGCATCTAATGCCTGTAATTTGAGACTTGTTTGTAATTCACATCTACACAATGATCTCTATCAAAAATATGTTGAGCAACGCAAGATTATCTGCTCCACCATCTGATGATCTCATATCCACGCTAGTCAGCTACCCTTTTGATGTCATCTGAGCGAAACCAAACAGATATTTCCATTGTTCTTCTGCCGTCTCCATCACAGCACTCTACTATTTCACCTGTCATTTTTTATTCGGACAATGGATCATGTATAGTTTTTAAGTCTAGACCAAATAAATGTTTCCTGAAGCTCATTCAGACTTTTTATGTAGTTGACTTAAAATCTGGCTAACGCTAATTTGGCTAAAACGAAACTTGCAGTGTGCCGAGCTATAATAATCCCCACCATTTTATATGGAAGCGAAACCTGGATGTCGTACCGACATGACCGCATTAAACAAGTTGCAACAGAGCCACCTGATTACTAAATCCCGCTTATGATAGGCCGGTCACGTATGCAGGATGCAAGAAAACCGCCTACCAAAATCTCTTCTTTACGTTGAGCTTGTAGACGGTAAGAGGAAACCGGGTGGACAACCCAAAAGGTACAATTTTCCACGAAACCTTAAAGGGGAACATGCAGAATCAGTGGGAAGAAGCAGCGCAAAATAGAACGCAATGGAGAGGAATTGTAAACTCAGTTAACAGCGACAATCAAAAAGTAAAGAGGCAACAAAGCAATGAGATTTTTGAATGTCCGGAGTGCAGAAGAGAGACAACATCACGTATCGGGCTTTTCTGTCACAGAAAAGCTCATGAAAGAAAACGCCTTGCGTAACCATCTATTGTTGCGTGTTAAATACTCGTCAGCGAGTAATGGCAGTAGTAATAGTAGTAGTAAAATCTGCCTACTTTATATATTTTGTTTCATCGTGAGTATTTTTCTTTGCGTATAGCGAACTCTCTCCATATCTGTCGCCCTGCGTTCGTTTTCTCGTGGTTAACGGTACATTTTGGACCAGTGATAAATGGCCATAGTCCATCTGTCGGCTCTCGAGCAATGGCACACAAAAAAATAATGGAACCGTTAAAATTTGCGCGACCGCTCGTAAAAAATCGCGCCGAGCTGTCGACTCACTCATTGTTTCTGGTCCGCTATTGGTACTGCCAGTACCAGCAATATATAGACTTCGGTACCAGTAGCACACTCGGTTACGCTGATTAATTTAATGGCTGTTTTCAAACCCAAACCATTAAAAAAAACAATCAGTGTTTTTGTATTGTCTATAGAGGTCCCTATATGAGTAAGTTACTGGTTTTAAAAATAATGAAATATTTATTTGCAATAAAATTTTATTTTTTTACTTATGTATTTTATATTGCTTTTTAAATCTATGATCATTATTATTTACAGTAAAAATTAAATAGATACTAAATACAGCATAAAAAAACATGGACAAAGAGGCTAAACAATGATGTCAAGTATTGCCGGCTCATGTGTGGTCCAAGCACCATAAAATAAATAAATCCGAAATATCCACAAGGCACTCCATTATAAAAAGTATACATTATTTAAAGAAACTGTGTTTATAGCTAGCAATATCATTTTTACCAACCCAAATATAGAAATTTCCACAATATAAAAATCATACTTAATGACAGTGAAAGATTTATCTACCAAAAGGGTCGATTATATTAAAGTGAAAAAGAGGCAAAGAAAATAAAGTCCTCCTACTCTGGGAGCCAGCAGATCAAGGCATAAAAGGCAATGAAAAAGCAAACAATCTAGCTCGAAAAGAAGCAAACACTCCACTAACTGGACCGTTCTGCTTCCCAAGTGGAAACCAACTTAAAGCGGAACTCAAGAACCTGGACGATTCCATCCATAACCTGGAATGGGAATTCTCCAACGGTCTAGCATATACATACATTATCTAAAGAATCTACATTATCTAAAGAATCGTCAAAATCGGTACAGTAGAACAATATATATAGTCCGTCTAGAAAGTATCCGGAAAAAAGAAGACAAAATTATAATTATCGATATATATTTTTAGGACTTGCGTTAAAAAAAATTATAGCAAATTATTAATTTTATTTACTTACACAACCTCCATTTAACTCCAAACACTTAACTAAACATCCAGGTACACCCAAAACTAGGTCCACACCATAATGTTCAGTAGCGGTAGCCCAGGCCTGTAAAACTGAGCGAATCAAATCTTTTTATTTCGTGGAGCTGCTCGTTCCACTTCAATTTTCATTAATCTCCATATGTTTTCAATGGGACTAAGGTCTGGTGAAGCTGCTAGCCATGGAATTGTTGCCAAATGGTGTTGTTGCATCCAAGCTTGAGTATAGGCAGACGTATGGCATCTTGCATTATCCTGCTGTAAACGCCACCCCTCTGGATATAAAGCATAAGCCGTTTCAAGAAGAAAACCATTTAAAATATCACAATATTTTGCACTATTAACAGTTCTATCAACTATACACAGAGGTGTAGCTCCACGCTCAGATATTGCTCCCCAAACCATTATTTTAGTGGGAAATTTTGAAACTTGAACGATAACATTTTCTTTTGATAGGATTTTTAGGTGGTCTCTACCAAGCTGGAAACAACTTTCGTCAGAAATAAAAACGTTATTAAAATTATCTTCTTGAAAACGTTGACAAAAATCCATTCTTCGCTGCCTTTGTAGAGGTGTTAATGCAGGGATTTTTTTTGGCTTCCTTAATATGTAGCCTTGTCTTTCAGTAACATGCGCACTGTTTATGGACACACTTTTAATTTCTGCTGACTTCCAAATCTGATGCCACTCAAAGGGTTTAAATTGTTTTCGCGAGATCTTACGCGGTCTTCCTGAAACTGGTCTATTCTTCGTATCTGGCCATTTTTTTTGATCCTCTTTATTGTCTCATATACTGCACTTTTTCCGAGTTCAGTCAATTGCACTAATTTTTTAACGTTTCGAACACCTTTTTCAAAAAATTTCATACAAATATTCCACCATTTCTCTTTTTTTTACTGGCGACATTTTTTCTCAAATCTTAAGCCGGTTTACAATCAACAATATTTGACAGTTGGTGTTGCCATGCGATTTTGGTCATAGCCTACTACCGGCACAACCTACGTAATGGAATACTTTTGTCTTAGAGTGTTACAGAAAAAAAAATCATTAAAATTGGGAAAAATATAAAATTCCGGATACTTTCTAGACGGACTATACAGGGTTGTTCACCACATACGACACGGAGTATTGTAGCTAAACGATGATATTTTTACAAATTGTAAGTTTTGGGTTCGATGAAGGACTATTAGAGGTACAATTTAAAAATAATTTTACAAGATACAGAGTGTCCCAAATAAGTAAAAAATATCAAAGTTGTATTTTTTTAAATGGAACACTCCTGTATATTATTACATTTTTAGTTTCTACGATTAAAATAAAGGTAAATTTAATTAAGGTTTATTATACTTAAACCTTACCGTTTTTGAAATATTTTCAATTTTGTGAAATTGCAGTAAAAATTTGAAGGCTTCATTTCTCCAAGGGTATCAAAGTTTTTAATACTAAATATTTACTGAAGTTTATTTACTGATCAGTTATTGTGTTGCAATAATAAAAATAATACTACCTTATACAAAGTGTCTAAAAATTTATTTTAAATAAATAATTATTAGCTTCAAACGGCAATAACTTGTTTAATTTAAATGGAACACCCTGTATATTTTACGAGAATCAGATGCACAGTTTAATTGTCTATCAAATTATATTATACCATTTTTTACATATCTCTTTAAGTTTCCGTAGAAAATGCATTTTCTTGTAATTTAGAACTTATTTATCAATATACCCATGGACTATTGATATTTTAGATTATTTTTGAAGATGTACCAAATTTTTAAAGAGTACAGATACTAATATTGTCGATATAATTCGTTTATTTCATTAAAAAATAAAAAAAAACTGTTTAAATATTTGTTAAAGAGGACCAATTAATATGATTCCAGTATTCAAACTACATTAACTGACTGTTTGCGTTGATTAATAATAATTGCTACAAATACTAAAAAACTGAATTTTGTATGGGCATTAGACAGTGTGATAAAAAGTAACACCTTAAAAATGATATTTTATTTTTTAATAAATGCTTATTTATAACAACAGAGACTTTAATTTGATAACTTATTATTATATTGATTTCTGACTCAAATCCACATTTATTTATAATAATTTATTAACGAACACAATTAAGTATGTCATTAATTAGTATATGGGCGGAAATAATGGTGTTATATTTAATTAATGGTATACTCTTTTATAAAGATTTAAATAGTTTTCTTTTTGCATACAAATGGGCTAGTAATATTATCGTTTAGCTAAAACGATAATATTACTAGTCTTGTACATTTTATACATTTGTTGCTTTAAAAACAATCTAAAATGTCAATATTCCATGGATATATTGATAAATGAGGTCTAAATTATAAGAAAATGCATTTTCTACGAAAACTTGAACAATTTAATTGTGCATCTGATTCTCCTAAAATATACAGAGCATTCCATTTAAATTAAAGAAATTATTGCCGTTTGAAGCTAATAATTATTTAAAATAAATTTTTAGACACTCTGTATAAGGTAGTATTATTTTTATTATTGCAACACAATAACTGATCAATAAATAAACTTCATTAAATATTTAGTATTAAAAACATTGATACCCTTGGAGAAATGAAGCTTTAAAAATTTTACTGCAATTTCACAAAATTGAAAATATTTCAAAAACGGTAAAGTTTAAGTATAATAAACCTTAATCAAATTTACCTTTATTTTAATCGTAGAAATTAAAAATGTAATAATATACAGGGTGTTCCATTTAAAAAAATGCAACTTTGATATTTTTTATTTGTTTGGGACACTCTGTATCTTGTAAAAATATTTTTAAATTGTAGCTCTAATAGTCCTTCAACGAACCCCAAACTTACAATTTGTAAAAATCTCATCGTTTAGCTACAATACTCCGTGACGTATGTGGTGAACAACCCTGTATATTGAACTTAAAATGCATGAATCAATTTTTTCTTAATATCATAAGTATCTTAAGCAATTTTATTTAAACGGCCTATAGATAAAAGCATATCTACAACCAGACCACATATATTTAAATAATAGTTCTTTCGCGTCAGCTAGCTAGTTCAGTTAACAGTTCCAGGCAACTATTCCGACCCCACACAAACTGTGTCTTATTGCACACACGTTTCAGATTTACGGACTGAAGTACGTAGTATGTATACGTTATAACTCTTCTTTTACTGCCGCTTACATTCCACTATACGCCCAAAGAAATTATATTTAGATAGAGCTATTTGAATTATGTAAAGTTCTAAAAATAAATACGGTTATGTATCATAAGGCTTTACCCCAAAGAATTCAAGAAATCTTGTAACGAAAAAAAAAACAATTTTTTCTGAAATCTTGAAATACCACTGCACACATGACACGGTGACATATACAGGGGGTGAGAAACATCAGTATACTGTCAGGAAGATTCCAATTTTACATCAGGAAAGGAGCAAAATTTAGACCAAGTTGAACTTTTTATGTATTTGCTTCTAAGAACTGTAGTTTGATTCTTCACGAATACATCTGGCTTATTGTCATTTTTTAGCGATTCATTCTTAATATGATATACATACATGACTGTAAAGGAAATGAGGAATTTTTTCAATCTTTTTTGAGTCACTCTTAATACTCATAATAATATGTGTTTTCAGTGATATAGTGACATTACAATAATAGGTGTCTTCCTGAAGACCAAAAGCAACGGCATGCTTTTAATGCTAAAATTGTTGAAAATCGTTACTGCCCTCTTTCAAAAGCGAATAGCACCAACAAAAATAATGCTATTGAGATGAATCAAAAACCAAACTATGGAGAAAAGATGCATCTTCATGATTCAGTGGTCTTTAAATTCGTTGCATTGTTACCATTCCACAGAGTGTTTCAAATTTTCGCCGAAATAACTACATTCTGTTTATTCTCGTATAGTAGACAGATGAGAAATTTAATGTTTCATTTATAAAGAGACGTATGTAAAAGACAAATAATTTAGCTAGACATTGCTTAAAAAATCTTCAAAATCCAACTAGAATAAAATATATTTTTTATGCCGATCAGTGTATTATAAATAATAATAGGGTGTTTTTTTAATATTTGTATATGCAATTTTTTATTTACACACACAATTCTCGCATACTCATATTTAATAAAATAAAATTAGCGAATCATATTATAAAACAAGTTAAACACGACTAGCTTACATAGTAGTGTTAAATATATACATTATATAATATTTTAAAATAGCCTATTTGGGTTTGTCGCAATGTTTATAAATATATCTTGACCGTACATTCTGGTTGGTTTTGCTCATATTTGGCCAAATGCTGTTTCCTGACTTTCTTTGGCGAATTGGGACGAACACGTAGGTGCACAAAATTTCTATTCAGCCAATGAAATTATTAATTACGCGATTTTGGAGCGAGTAGACAGGCAATTTGCATAGGAAAGAGGCATCGCGAGGCCGGTGTATACTTATCTCTGGGATTTTGTTTAGGTGTGCGAAAGTAAATAAACATTAACGTCTGAGTTGATTAATGGATCCCTCTATTCCTATGGTACTCCAATTTGGTACGAGCAGATGAATTATTAAGTTGGTATGAATTTTAAATTTTGCTTTAATATTTGTAGATTGTATGACAGGAGGGAAGGTAATAACTTCGACCTTATAGATCTATTGTGTCCCCTTTTTTGTACAAAATGCAACAGAATCTGCATTCGCTGTTGTTTCTTAGTTTCAATATACTGAGGGGTTCGTTGAGGAGACAGTGTCCTGCTAAAAACCCCGTTAGCCTAAGAGCTGACGACATATTTAGAGAACATATTTTAGGCAAGCTAGAGTAACTAAAAATGTATAGTTTATTAACTGGTGAACCCAGAATCCTAAGTCTGGCTGGGGGGTTGGGGGTATTTCGCTACTGCGCAACCCATAACATTTGCAAAAAAATAAATCCAAAAAACATTCTTTAGGCAAAATTTGATTATTCTTAAATTTTAGCATCTATTTAACCTAGAAATAAGTGTGCCAGACTTTTTTCCGGGTTTAAAGTGTAATAACCAGACCATTCAAATATGTTTAATTATTATACCTGGAAAACATACTTTAGGCATTCTAAAATTTTTACAGCGTGTTTAGTAGATGATATTAAAAAATATGTGTTAATTGCCAGACGAATTCAATGGGATTTAATACTTGCCAGACGCGAATAAAGATTTTAAATGAGCGCGACAAAAAAGTCTTATGAGTATCTATAAGCGCGAGAAAGATAGTTTATTGAGACCCGGTCGGCAGCCGATGCGGCTGACGTAACAGTATTTTGGAGTACTTCAAATTTTCATAAAAACAATTTTTTTTCGGTTTCATTTCAATTATTTGCAAGCTTTTAATTCAGAGATTATTTTGTTGGAATTAAGTTACCATGTACAAATATGTATTTATAAATTAAATATTGACGTGCACAGTGTAAATAGTTTAGAATAATTACTGCAAATAAATATTTTAGTACTAATTTCGCTACTAACTACTAAATCACAATGGTTAAAAAACATTTAAGTTGTGTAGTTTGTAAAAAAAGTTACTAGTGACAAAGTTATTGTTTTTGATGAAGGCAGACTACAAAAATGCAAAGAATTTTTAAAAGTGCGCCAACAACATGGTTTAAAATGGTTTTAAAGAAGTGGTTTTACCAGAAAACGTAGTCCCGGCAAAAGGGTACCATGTACAGTGCTAAAAAATAAGTATTCTTGAATTTTATTAAAGTACCATTGTTAATCTTTCTAAATAGATTCAAAAGTAAGTAAAAGTGCGTTACTTTTATGCTTAGGCGTTAAAATGACTTTTTTATATTGTCAATCAGGCCGCAAAAATTAATAATAATATAATATGTCACAAAAGTATAACAATAATTATACTTTTGTGACGTTTGAAAAAATATATTTTATATTATGCTAATTTTTAAAAATTATTCGTCTTTTTATTCTATCAGATACAAAATACTTAAATTAAAAAGTCTTCTTATTGAAAGGATTTCAATCATACATTTTTATTAAAAAATGTTTTTTTTATTTATAAGTTTTAGGACTCCAAAATGCTGTTACGTCAGCCGCATCGGCTGCCGACCGGGTCTCAATAAACAATCTTTCTCGCGCTTATAGATACTCATAAGACTTTCTTATCGCGCTCATTTAAAATCTTTATTTGCGTCTGGCAAGTATTAAATCCCATTGAATTCGTCTGGCAATTAACACATATTTTTAATATCATCTAATAAACACGCTGTTAAAATTTTAGGAATGCCTAAAGTATGTTTTCAGGTATAATAATTAAACAGATTTGGAATGGGTCGGGTTACACTTTAAACCCGAAAAAAAGTCTGGCATACTTATTTCTAGGTTAAATAGATGCTAAAATTTAAGAATAAACTTAAAATTTTGCCTAAAGAATGTTTTTGGATTTATTTTTTTGCAAATGTTATGGGTTGGGCATTAGCGAAATACCTAACCCCCATGAACTTAGGATTCTGGGTTCACAAGTTATTAAACTTTATTTTTTTTTGTTATTCTAACTTGCCTAAAATATGTTCTCTAAATAAGTCGCCAGCTCTCCGGCTACGTGACAATCCGAAGATTGTTCTTACATAAATCAGCGAAGATCTTTGATTTTTCTCGGCCAACAAAACGGTAACTAACATATTATCAACCAGAAGCAATATTAAAAATCATATACTTTAAGATAATAGTCTTTTTTGGATAAAAAACTCATCATGTTCGAAACAACACCAAGTGTTTCAAGTTATCTCTTTAAGGCATATCCCTTTACAAAGTCTTTTTATCCAAAAAAATAACTTTCACTACCGCACTCTAAAAATAGAATCCTACATCTTGTTTTTACTTTCGCGTAGGCGACACTTCTCTTGACTTCATTATCAACATGACACGAGACGAGATTTGTTATGGTTTGGCGTATCAGGCCAATGAATCATACATGCGATGTACATGCACCGGATTATTACATGCATCGCCCAAAGTCACTCCTTAACCATTAATAATTCATATATAAAAACATATATAAATTATAGTTTGTATGGCTTGGTGCTTAAAAATATTCATATATCAATTTTAAAAAGATTTCTTACCAAGATTTTCTATAAAGACACCAAATAAAAAATTTAAGAAGTATGTTTTAATGTACGAGCGTTGGTTGTCTTTTAAATTTTGCATATAGAAAAAAGTAGACGCCTGTCAACATTATATCAATTGTCAAAATTCACTGTCACCTTTAGTTAACTTAGCGTCAAAATTTTAAACCGCTTTGTTTAAAGCTGTACCTAAACTGATTTTTTGAAGTTGACGAGTCAGTCGAAAAAGTGAATTTAGCCGAGAACATATCCGCGCAATAAATGTTTACAATTTATAAAGACAACTAGCGTGTACAAGCGACTTCGTTCGCGTCGAATTAAGGATCATTCACGGTACACCGGACCGTACCCGAGCCGGGCACGTTCCGTAAAGTAGACACCGAGCCACGTCCGCGCCTTCAATATATGCAACACCGAGTGGACAACGGGGATCATGTCCGTGCCGATTATATTCTAGAAAACAGTGTTGCCGCAGTGGTACCTTTGTACCAAATTTGATACTTTTAATTCTATTTGGTACAGTGGTACTACATTTTCAAATCCAGGATGATTCGGTACAATAATTATTTCCCACGCGCACCGAAAGTGAATAGATATTTAATAATTATCGTCGTTGATATTGCATTAAACGCGCTTACCGATACCATTCGGAGACAATCCGCATTAATTAACGACGTATTATAAACGTTGTAATGTCTATAGGGTTGCCTATATTAAATAACCCGAAGAAAAAACTTAAAAATTTGCTGTTTCTAACATGCTTCTATATTTGCGTTTTTTTTTTAATAAAATTTAAGTTTTCCAAGTATCGTGTGTAGTATTAGAATTACTTACATTTCTTCAACCTATAGATACTTATAATTGGGTTGTCTGAATTTCTATTTCATGTTTTTCGTCTCGATTTGTGTCTTTCTCCAGGAAGTCTTTTTATGTAGAAATTTATGAAGAAATTCACAACGACCAAACCGGTTAAAGTCATTTGCAGATGTATTTTGTTGTGCTTTAAAAATTGTACCAAAGTGGTACATTTTTTAGTTATAATGGTACGCGCTAAAAGTTGGGTGCGGCAACACTGCTAGAAAACAGTCGCTATAGGCCCGTAGACGAACGAATCGAAGATATTTAGCCGCGGCGGCTCATTTATGTTTGCCGCAACGGGGCCGGAACGTAGCGGATCCGAGGAAAAATGTACACCGACATTTCTTGGACGGGGCACGGACGCGTTCCGGCGAAGCTCGGACCGTGCTCGGCTTAGCATGAATGTATAAGTATAAATAACATTTGACAATGTTTGGCCGTGCCTTCACCGTCGCACGGCTCCGGCCCGTCACGGTGTACCGTGAATCATACTTTAATCGTTTGTAATGATCCAAAGCAAGAATTTCCATTAACATACAAACTAGAGAAAATTTTCTCACATTTATGTCAGCATGAGAAAAAACAATATGGCGATATTATTATATAACTTCGTAATATTTGAGGGGTAGTTTCATCTCGTTGGAATTTGACTTTCGAAAAATCTGTTTGCCAAAGAATAAGTTTTTTTACGTCAAGCAGTTTAAGCAGAATCGTGGTTAAGAAATTACCCAACTTTTTGGAACACCCTGTATGATTTTTTTAAAAATTTCAAAATATGTAAAAAAAGCCAAATAAATTATGCTTGTCCAAGCGTTTTCCCGAAAGACTAACCGTTTTTTAAATAACAAATATTGCTATATTAGATTCGAGAAACCCCTCCTTATCGAACCTCTACACGCCACAGTCAATCCGTTTGCCAAAAATCAGCTTTAAACGTCATGCAGTTTAAGCAGAATCGTGATTACTCAATGGTCATATTTTATGAAACACCCTGTATAAATTTATAAAAAATCTTAAAATATGTAAAACAACAAAATAAAATGTACGTGTTTAAGAGTTTTTCCAAAAAAACTCACCGGTTTTTAAAAAAAAATATTTTAATATTTGAGGGATAGTTTCACCCCCTTAGAATTCGAGTTTCGAAAAATCCCTTCTTATCGAACCTCTACACCCTAAAGTCAATCTGTTTTCCAAAAATCAGCTTTTTTACGACAAGCGCTTTAAGCAGGATCGTGATTAATCAATGACCAGATTTTTCAGAAACACCCTGTATACATTTTTAAAAATCTTAAAATATGTAAAAAACAAAATAAAATATACGTGTTTAAGCGTTTTTTCGGAAACTTGGCCGTTTTTAAATAAAAAATATTGTAATATTTGAGGGGTGCTTTCACCCTCTTGGAACTGGAATTTCGAAAAATCCCTTCTTATCGAACCTCTACACCCTAGAATCAACCTGTATGCCAAAATTGAGATTCTTACGTTGAGTGGTTTAAGCAGAATCGTGATTAATCAGTATGTCAGTCACTGAAGGATTTTTCATTTTATATATTAGTATAGATACTCGTAGTAATATTAGATCAGAATAAGCTTCATAATGCTATTGAAAAAAAATATACATAATGTAGTAGACAACTTTCGATTGAATCGAATCGAAATAAAATATTCGGTCTAGTCATGTTCCGTCAAATAACAAGCTGCGTTAGTTGTATATGTGGGACGATACAAAACGCAACATATTCAAAAGAGATTTGACATTTCTTCCCTGTTCGCTTTTCGAATAAGCCCGTAATAAATAATAGACAAAACGTGTACAGAGTGACTCGATGCGATGTTGTAAAAAGTGAAGCTGGAACAAGATGAACAATTCGAAGAGACAGTCGAGATTATAAATCGCCTACCCATGTACAGAGAGGCTTCAAATGCAATGAGTAATAGCGCTGGGTGAAAGTGTATTTTATTTTTGAAAACTGGCAGTTTTAGAAAGGATTTTACCATACGATCGAAAAAAAATGGCGTCAAGACGGCTGGGGAATGACAATCGATGATAATTTTGGCGACGTCAAGCTCAAGACGTCATTTATAAGCTCGTACTCTTCTTCATTTTTTAATTACTGCCAGTTGGCCTTAAGAGGGTTATAATTTATTTCGATATTGAGTAAAAATTATTTTGAATGGTGTAGTTTAAAATTAGGAAAAAATATATTTTTTTTGGAAATAGCGTGTCTGGAAACTTTCGAACCTTTCATTAAATCTTTCTATAATTAATTAGTGTCAATTTTGGACCACTTTTATGACAATTTTTAGTAAATGACGTCTACAGATTGACCTCGCCGAAATTATCATCGATTGTCATTCCCAGCTGTCTTTGACGCCGTTTTTTTTTCGATCATACGGACAAAATGATTTAATACAAAAGATAAAACTGTCAGTAAAAAAAACTAAATATTTATTCAAAATATAAACGTTGTATCCATAGACTTAAAATAAAATATAGACTACACTATTTACATCTCAACGCGGACAACCTTTTTTGTACACATGTTTACTTCTGGGTACAGTCGACCGAGCCTTCCTCATCCAGCCTATGTTGTCACGTCTTTAATATTATCAATATTTTTTTTCTTGCTATACACATATATTGAGATATTAATACTACAGTTTAATAAAGTAGGTTTTAATATTCCATAGATGTATTAAATAGTCCTTATACTACTAAATTATAAGTCGGATACTGTTTAATAAGGATAAGTTCTTTACAATATGACAACACCGATTAGAGGCGAGGGAGCCTATTCATTCATTTATTACCTTGTAGTACGTGTCGCACGTGTGCGGTAAAGCTTTGTTGCCGCTATATCTCCTGACTGTATTAACGCATTTTCTTAGCTTGTAGTCCTTAAGTGTTTATTTTATTGACTTTTTCTGTTCAAAAACTATAAAATATGGTTCGCCAGTGCCAAATTTGCAAGAAATTTGACTTAAATAATCCATTTAAGTCTTGAAACGACTTTTTGACCGGTAGGCAACTCTCAATTTACCCATTGGCAGTCAGTGGCGTTGTTGTAGAAAGGCGCTTATTTAGATAATATTTTAGTAAAATGTAAAATCTGAATTTTTCTTACATTACATTATTTACTTACTTACATTGTAACAAAATCATAATTATAACCCTGTTAATAAACTAATAATGTTTTTATTAAAAATATATTCCGGTTTATTCTAAAATTATCTTCAGAATCTAAAATAACGTACAAGAATTTTAAAAATGATATTACATTATGAAACAATATTTTTTTTAATATACCGGGTCGTCTCAAAAGTGGCTCACCCCTATAACTTTTTTATTTTTTCAGATAAAAAAACAGATTTGTATGTTAGTAGGTATATGACATAAATTAGGATTTATTGACGTATTCAATTGTTTTTGGTCTCTTCCTGTTTCACCGAAATGATTACATCTTTTGATTTTTAAAGGCACCCTCGGTATATTGCTACTTTATTCGATAAAAAAATGGCACTCTGAATAGAATGATATATCATATGTCAACTTTTGACATTGTCGCTTAAAAACATATCCTATTTTAAATTTCAATCCAGTTTTTTTCAATCCACTAATTTTTAATCAAGGAGCCTTGGAAAAATAATTTTGATCGTCTAATAGGTTTCGTGTCTTGTCTAGGCCGGTTAAAAGATGTACAAATCGTATTTTTAATCATACATATGTCAATTTTTTCAAATGGAACAAGGGTGACTCATTAGCATATTTGGAAAAAGCATTTTTTTTTATGAATATATTGATACCACACACTTGGTATTTCAGAGTCAAATTGTCGTTATGAACCGCGTGTTTCAATTTCAAAATTAAACCATATGCGAAAATGTCAAAAGTTGACATATGATATGTCATTCTATTCAGAGTGTCATTTTCTATCGAATACAGAGTAGAAATATACCGAGGGTGCCGTTTAAAAATTAAAAGTTATAGTCATTTCGGTGAAACATGAAGTGACCAAAAAACAATTGAACGTCAATCAATCTAATTTATTTCATATACTAATATACTAAATCTTGTTTTTTATTTGAAAATATAAAAAAAAATATGAGGATGAGCCACTTTTGAGACGCACCCGGTATAATAAAGACAGTACCGAGTTAAATAAATGTAGTTTTTATTTTATCCACTTCCTATCACCTTCCTTGCTTTAATGGAACAGATTTATGCTTTTCTCTAATTTACATAATAAGACATCACTTAACCAGAAAAAAATTACAACAATCATATTTTTTTTTTCTCTCCCTGTCGCCGATTCTATTATATCTGTGGAATAGATCCTGTTTTGATTAATATTAGGGGTTGTAAATGTTTGACTAAAATTAATAATTTATTATTAATTTCAAAAAATTACCTAATTTCGATTATAAAATTTCTTCTATAACGTGTATTTTATTATTTTTATCCTTTTGGACTCTAAATTGTTTTTTTCTAAACTTTTATTTAAAAACCTGTCCTAAATCTTAATAAAATATAAAAAGTTTAAATACGATATATTTTTTAATTTAATTATAGCTTCATTAAAATAAAAAAATTACCCGGCTATGATACGGAGAGTTCAGGTGTACTTGAGAAACGAAAGACAGTGTTGTGTTTCTCGGCAGAGTCGTCAGGGAACGACCGTTACGACAGAGACAACCTATCTATCGCTCGTGTCGCACTCTTTATAACCTAAAACAATAACACAACAATAACAAGACAGTATCTGACCGCATGTTCCAGCTATTTATGAATGAGATGCTCAGTCTATATTTTATTTTAAGTCTATGGTTGTATCATACAATGCGATTCAAAAGTTATTATTTAACCAAACAGGCATGACTATTTAATTTGACATTCAAAATCCGCTAATAAATTAATTTTTTTGATCATACAGTATATTTTATATACAGGGTGGTCCGAATTGTATTCCGGAAACTTCGACAGCATATTCTGCAGATAAAATTAAGTAAAAAAGTTCGTATAAATGTATGTCCTAAAATGCTTAGTTTCGGAGATACAGGGTGTGGAAGTTTCATTTTTATTTCGATTTTTTCCAAATAATTTCTGAAGTAACGTCAATATTTGGATGAAAATTGGTATCTGGGAGTATTGTGACACCAGAAATTTGATTTTGATGTCAAAATTACTCCTATTGTAGGGGCGCCACCTACATGTGTTTTTTAACTGTTTTGAAGAGTAATAACTTTTCGACCGTACCTGTATAAAACCACTGACTAAAAAAATATACATTTTCATGACTTTTTTATGTAAAAAATGTCTCTTGGTAAAAATCGCTACGAGCAACCGTTCTCAAGATATTTAGAATGGAAATAGTCAGTACCTGTCATTAATGACAAAAATAAGCTTTACACGTTGAGTATAGTTATTTGACTGAAATAATAAATTTTTATTTTTTTAAATTAATCATAAGTTTTTCTGCGAAAAAATGACGATTAAACAATTTCTTTTGAACTTTTGACACAAAAAGATTTCAAATTTATGATTTCAGTCTAATTACTATTTAGTCAAATGTTTCATTTATGTCAATGATATGTATTGATAATTTCGATTCCAAATATCTCGAGAACCATTGCTCGTAGCGATTTTTACCAAGAGACCATTTTTATGTAAAAAAAGTCGCAAATATATATGTTTTTACTCGGTAGTTTTATACAGATACCGACGAAAAGTTATTATTCTTCAAAATAGCTAAAAAAACATGTAGGTGGCGCCACCTACAAATGGGACTCATAATGACATCAAAATCAAATTTCTCATGTCAAAAAACACCCATCCACCAATTTTCATCCAAATATTGACGTTTCTTTAGAGATTATTTGGAAAAAATCGAAATAAAAATGAAACTTCTACACCCTGTATCTCCGACACTAAGCATTTTAGGACATACATTTATACGAACTTTTTTACTTATTTTTATCTGCAGAATATGCTGCCGAAGTTTCCGGAATACAATTCTGACCACCCTGTATATATCTTTCAAACTAAAATTTTCTCTGGCGTCAAAAATAACTAATAACATAATTTCTGGAGCCGATCTACTCTGATTAAAAAGGGATTTGTTAAAAAGTTATAAAACAGCAAGACTTAAAATTTCACTCTTAATATCCTTTGACTTTTAGTTAAAAACATAAAAATAACTCATTACTCTTCATTCTTTAAGTTTTTGCAAATAAATTTTGAGAAAGAAGACATCTTATAAAGTTTCTTTATTTTTATTAATATATCCGTGAAAGTAAATCTCTCTGAATTAACATAACCATTAAAATAACTATTAAAATAAACTTAATTTTATTACCTTCAGTTAATAACCTCAATAATGACCAAAATATTTCCTTATAAGCATTGACATTAAATAAATTAATAAACAAAATAGCATATTTAAAGGATTAACATCTTAAAACTTTTCAAAACATAAACATATTGCAAAATAATTAACAACATTCATCATAGTTGTTTGTGCTAAGCCAAAATTAATTTATTCTCTTATAATATGGTAATTTATTATTAATAATAAATTATTTTGGTAAAATAACCTCTGCATCTCTATAATAAATCATCGTTTGGTTCATTACGTAAACTACAAACATCTTGGCCCGACAAAAAAACGTAAATCGCGAATTCCAAGATAAAATGGCGCCAAATTTAGGATTTCGTTTAGAAAAATTTTGTTTGTTTTCAAATAAACATAAATTAAATCTTGTACAAAGGATTGTTATTGTCGAAAGTGCAATATTTGTATTTGGATCAAACACACAAACTATAGTTTTAGATCACTTATACAATGTTGTACCACGTTGTACAGGGTGGGCCAAATTGGACGCTTTTAAAGGGAAACACCCTTTTCTATAAGAGATAGAGGAAAACTAATACCTGTCTGGAGCCCAATTATTGTCAAAAACAGATTGGTGAAAACCGCACATCGATATGTGGCGCCCAAGCCATTGCCGCCTCCAACGGTATCAGGCCCGGAGGTTGGACGGCGCAAACAGCTACTCCAACCTCGAGAAGTTTTCTCTTGCCGGTCATGAAGGCCAAGTCCACAGAGAAAAGAAGAACCGAGTGACAGTCCGCGCTGTCATCCGTCAACGAAGCCACTGAAGTTAGTCTCAGTTAGTCAGTCAAGATGGCCGCCGGCTAGTCCGATTGTGCTCCTTCGTTTCTATTAAATTTCAGTCCAATTTATATTAATGTTGAATAAAAGTTGTTAGAACACGCGCCTCATTTCAATACGACCGCGTCACATTCCCCAAAGATATCTATTACCGTTTCGGAGTTACGGGGTATTTTTCAAAAATGTGCATTTTTAACAAATCGCTGTAACTTTTTTGTTATGGAAAATGTATTATTTTTATGAAAACATTTCTAAAGCATCGTTTTACGTAGAATTTAATGGTTTAAGTATATTTTTTTTTAAATTAATAATTTAAAAATTATCAACAGAAAATTTGATTTTTTAAATGGGACACCCTGTATATTTTGAACTCATTAAAAAAAATCAAAATTACCTTTTCAAAAATATAGCACACTTGATATTTTGCTCGATTCCTCTTCGAGAAATAGAGTTTATTAAAATTTGCCCACTTTAAATAAGTAGGATTTGAACGGCGCACAGTGCAAATCTGGCAGTGAGCACCAATTAAAACAAAAATAATATCTGCAATAAGAGATGCAGAATTTCATAACAATTTAAACTATATTTTACCAACATCAACACATTTAAACTATATCTAATAATAATAAAAATAAATAGCAAACCCAGACATGAGATTTTGCTACAGGTGTTCGACATATCGACCGTTTTCTGTTATTGGCAGACGGAGCCGTTATTGCTTATTTCTCGCGGGATTCATTAACTCAGTGGGGGTGAAATATACCCTCGCATAACCTCTAAGTACTTCTAATTCTTGTCTAGATTACACGGGCAATTTAAAAATAAGAACCTTTATTCTTCCGCAAAGATATCCATAGGTACTAAATCCGGCGGCCTCGACGCGCGACGGCCAACAGTTGAGATCTTGGTTAGCTATTTAATTATTCTCGAAATTGGCTGCAAAAATTTGCCGATAACTTCAGCGTTCTGAGGCGGTGCCTCGTCGCTGGAAAAATATGTTTTCGAGCTCCATTAGGGGCAGATCATCAATAAGGGATCCAAAGCCTACTAGTTAAAAGTGGCAAACTTTTCAAAATTCTGTATTTCGAAGGGGATTATAACAAAATATCAAGTGTGCTATATTTTTGGAGATGTAATTTTAAGTCCTTTTCATTTAATTAAAACTATACAGGGTGTCCCAAATAAAAAATCAATTTTTCTGTTGATAACTCTTAAATTATTAATTTAAAAAAAATTATACTTAAACCATTAAATTCTACGTAAAAAAGTGATTTGGAAATGTTTTCATAGAAATACAACATTTTCCATAGCAAAAAAGTTACAGCGATTTTTTAAAAATGAAAAATACTCCGTAACTTCGAAACGGTAACAGATATCGACGTGCAGTTTTCACCATCATGTTTTTGATAAAAAATGAGCTACAGACACCGATATTAATTTTCGTTTAGATTTATTTATCTCCTATAGAAAAGGGTGTTTCCCTTTAAAAGCGTCCAATTTGACCCACCCTGTACAGGTTGTCCCATTTTAGTTGAAATCATAGAGTATCTCCGTTATTAGTGAAGTTAGAAGGGTGCGGTTTGCACAAACCTGTCCTACTTTTTTGTCAAACGGAAGATGCAGTAAACAAAATTTTCATAGCGCTCTTCGTTTCTGAGCTACAGGGTCTTTTTGAAAATGTTGTAATTTGGGACAGCTCCAATATCTCCGTTACTGTGGATGATATCGAGAAGGTGAAAACTGATTCTTGTAGAACTTTTTACGTAGAATACAGTGGCGTAGTCTGTTTTTCTATGGAAAAAATATTTTTGAAAATATGAACCAAACTTATGTTTTTTCAAATGGAACACCCTGTATATTTATAAATCATATGATCCGTCTTGCCATGAGCTTCTGAAAAATATATATTACTCTATATTTATTTTCACTCTTTACTTCAATATTTAAAATATATTATTTTTTTTATTAGTAGGCCGTGATAAATAACATAAAAATCAAAATGGTATACTAAAATAGTCATACACATATTAAAATTTTATTTGGGATTGATATATTTTATTTTTGAATTGTTACCACTGAATCTCTAATGATTATATGAATATATTTTTCTTTCTTTATAACGGAATTTGTTATAACGGGATGGGTTTGCAAATATCTAAAACCTTGCATAATTAAAGCATTTTCCAGGTGTTCGACATTGTATTAGTTGCCACGATATATTTCATATTTCAAAAATCCCCAAAATCATGCAGAAATCGAGAAAGGACAAATCCGGGAATCAAGGAGCCTATCAATGGATCCATTGGTCCCAATTCATTGATCTGGGAAATAGTCATTTAACAAAATTCTAATATTTTCGATGTAAGTTAAGTTGCGAGGGGAAGTCCCATCTTGCTGAAAGTATATTTCACGTAAATTAGTTAAAGGAATATTTAAAAGTTCCGATACGATAGGTTCCAAGATTTACAAATAGCGGTAGAGAATTAAGTTTCCCTAATATATAAAGAATTTATTAGTGGCTCTCAAAATAAAACAAGAGACAGATAGCAGTATACTATTAATAATTCTTTAGTTTCTTTTATTATTAATCATGGCCTACTAATAAATATAATCTTTTAATATTTTTCTAAAAATATTGCAGTAAATAGTGAAAATAAATGTCGAGTGATATATATTTTTGAGAAGCTTATGGCAAACCAGATCATATAATTTATAAATATACAGGGTGTTCCATTTAAGAAAACCTAACTTTAGTTCATATCTTTGAAAATATTCTTTTCGTAGAGAAACAGACTACGCCACTGTATTCTACGTAAAAAGTTCTACAATATAAAGTTTTCACCTTCTCGATACCTTTCCCAATAACAGAGATACGGGGGGTGTCCCAAATTGCAAAATTTTCAAAAAGACCCTGTATCTCAAAAACAAAGTGGGCTATGAAAATTTTGTATACAGCATCTTTCGTTTGACAAAAAAGTGGCACAGGTTTGTGCAAACCGCATCCTTCTATCTTCGCTAATAACGGAGATACCGTATGATTTCAACCAAAATGGGACACCCTGTACACTACATATTTTCTTTTTACCACTTTGGTATCCGTTTTTTTTTGTTTGTATTGTTTCGTAATAATCTATTTTTCTGTTATCATGTTCTCCCTAGCAAACGCTTACGTATATTTGCAAAGAATAAAACAGTTCCTAAATATTTAATGTTGATTTTTGACATTCTTCGCATATGGGCTATTTAAAGCTTCCGGTTGTCTGCCAAAATACAAAGATACAACGAAACGAAACCACCACGCATTTCGGTACAATGCAAACAAAACGGTATCATAAAAATATTAATTTTACGAGCCGATGTTTTCGAAAGAAATAAATGTCAAGAAGAGTGATTGCGTTATTAATAATATTTTTATTTTTTTTCGAGTATATAAATAGGTTAAAAAGGTCAGAAAATAAATCAACACACAATTTAAATCAATTTACCTAATTAATTTTTGAGAAGCGATTATTTTTGAATGGTGTTTATCTTCGCTTGTGTCACTTTCATTCTAAAACACAATGGGCCTGGCTTCATTATTAAGCAAAAGAGAAAGAATGGAAACTTTACTATGTATATTTTTAAGAAGAATAAATATTATGTGTTTTACTCAAGTTTTTAGAGTTAATACTGTTTGTAGTTTAGCAGGATAGTGGCTCGGAATGTGGCAGCACCGACGGAGAATGGCACCAGGCCTCTAATATCACAGACGAATGATGGTATAGTCTGCCCAACCAGAGGATCCAACCATTAGAATTTTTAGAATTTAGAATGAGTGGGAGGGGGGTTAATCACTTCGACCTTACAGATCCATTGTGTCCCCCTTTCTTGAATCATAACTCATCATACAGTCCCAGGGCTTTGACAAAAGCCAGTATCTAGCACGGTTTTATAGAGGGTAGTTCTCCATCTCCAATATCAGTCGTACCAAAATTCATAGCACGAATGGTTGTCGTCTCGGCGCACTCAGTGATGAGGTGTACTGGTGTTTCCCCATCTTCCCCACAGAATCTGCATTCGCCGTTTCTTCTTAGTTTCAATCTACTGAGGTGTTCATTGAGGAGACAGTGTCCTGTTAAAAACCCCGTGACAATCCGAAGATTGTTCTTACTCAGACCCAGGAAGATCTGTGATTTTTCTTGATCATAAGCCCTCAGAAACTTCTTCGGGTGTCTTAGACCATTGCAAGATTTCCATTCCATGTTGCGGATGGAATCTTCCAAGTTCTTGAGTTCCGCCTTGAGTTGGTTACCACTTGGAAAGCAGAACGGTTCTGGTCCAGTTAGTGGAGTGTTCGCTCCTTTCCTAGCTAGATTATTTGCTTTTTCATTGCCTTCTATCCCTTGGTGAGCAGGCACCCAGTGTAGGAGGACTTCTCTATGCATTCTTTGACCAATTTCGAATTGATTGATACTGAGTTGATCGCCTTTAACGCTGCTTGACTATCAGACAAGATGGCTATTTCTTGTTTCCGATAGTTCCTATCTAAGATAAGTTGTACGCATCTCTCGATAGCGTAGATTTCTGCCTGTAGGATACTTGGGTAAGTGCCCATTGGTTCGGAGTAATTAGGATCCAACCATGACAGTGATAGTTGTATCTGTCATCTGTAAAAAACTTCCCTGACTCTTTGGATAGACTTTACCCAACATATAGAAACGAGATGCAAATAGAAAAAAGCTAGGTTTAATGATATATTGTATTTAATAGAGAGCCTCAAATAAATGAGGCATTCAAAATAAAAATACTTTTATTATAACAACATTGATTAAAAAACTCCATTCCTATACCGGGTGCGTCTCAAAAGTGGCTCACCAACTTTTTTATTTTTTCAGTTAAAAAAACGAGATTTGGTATATTAGTATTTGACATAAGTTAGGATTGATTGACGTATTCAATTGTTTTCGGTCACTTCCTGTTTCACCGGAAATGACTACAACTTTTAATTGTTTAATGGCACCCTTGGTATTTTTTTACTTTATTCGATAGAAAATAACACTCTGAATAGAATGTCATGTCATATGTCAGCTTTTGGCATTTTCGCATATTGTTTGTTTGAAATTATAACATGCCGTTCATAACGAAAATTTGCATCGAAATACCAAATGTGTGGTATCAAATTATTCGCAAAAAAATGCTTTTTCCAAATATGCTAATGAGCTAACCTCATTCCATTTGAAAAAATTGAGGTATGATGTATGATTAAAAATACGATTTGGGCATCTTTTAAGAGGCCAGGACAAGACACTAAAAACATTAGACGATCAAATCTGTTTTTCCAAGATTCCTTGATTAAAAATTAGTGTTTTTGTTTTTAACATAGCCATGACACTCAAGATTGAAAATTAAATTGCCACTTTTTATTAAGCGAGCATTTCAAAAGTTGACATATGATATGTCTTTCTATTCAGAATGTAATTTTCTATCGAATAAAGTAAAAAAATACCGACGGTGCCATTTAAAAATCAAAAGTTGTAGTTATTTCCGGTGAAACAGGAAGTAATAAAAAACAGTTGAATGCGTCAATCAATCCTACTTTATGTCATATACTAACATACCAAATCTCTTTTTTTTTATCTGAAAAAATAAAAAAGTTATAGGGGTGAGCCACTTTTGAAACGCACCCGGTATACCTAATATGCATTTAGTTTAGCCGAAATAAAATAATTCCGTAAAACCGAGATTTTTTCACCGAACAACATAATTTAAAGTCGCCTTTTACCGAATAAATTAACCGCTCAACCTGTCCAAAATACCGACATGTATCCCCACATGTACCTGTACCAAATATGCTAATGAGCTAACCTCATTCCATTTGAAAAAATTGAGGTATGATGTATGATTAAAAATACGATTTGGGCATCTTTTAACAGGCCAGGACAAGACACTAAAAACATTAGACGATCAAATCTATTTTTCCAAGACCCCTTGATTAAAAATTAGTGTTTTTGTTTTTAACATAGCCATGACACTCAAAATTGAAAATTAAATTGCCATTTTTTATTAAGCGAGCATTTCAAAAGTTAACATATGATATGTCATTCTATTCAGAATGTAATTTTCTATAGAATAAAATAAAAAAATACTGAGGGTGCCATTTAAAAATCAAAAGTTAAGTTAAGTTATTTCCGGTGAAACAGGAAGTAATCAAAAACAATTGAATACGTCAATCAATCGTAATTTGTCATACAGGTACTAACATACCAAATATCGTTTTTTATCTAAAAAAAATAAAAAAGTTATAGGGGTGAGCCACTTTTGAATTGCCCGGTATACCTAATATGCATTTAGTTTAGCCGAAATAAAATAATTCTGTTAAACCGAGATTTTTTCACCGAACAGCATAATTTAAAGTCGCCTTTTACCGAATAAATTAGCCGTTCAACCTGCCCAAAAATACCGACATGTATTCCCACATGTACCTGTAGTCGTACACTCCGACAGATAACATGAATTATGCAGAGAAAAATTACAAAGCGTACAAGCCTCCACAGACAACCCTTTTGTTGACGGCCAACAGACCGAAACTCCCGACCAGTGTGTTTGTGTGTGTGTGACCAGGGATCCGTTTTATTTTTCTTTCTTTTGCTTTACACCGGCTTTAGCTCTATTTAATTTCAACGGCTATTCAACGTAGAGTCCGTATACACTACTGGCAAAGGAATATTAGCAGTAGGAGGTTTTCAATGAGATAAAAAAAGATGGTAAGGCTGCAAAATACACTGCAGTGCAACAGAGACGGATAAAGTGTCTTTTCCCTACCATCGTATAGGGGAAGTGATCATAGAAGTGATACGACGAGAGAGCCCCTGCGAGAGGGGGCGCCGGGCGGATCTTTAAGACGCTTGTGTGGGGGTTACCGCCTACTAATAGAACAGAATCGAAAAAATAGAAACAGGACGGACAGTGTTGCCATTCAATTAAATCGAAATTATGTTGGCTTGTCAAAATCCTAAATCTTCTAATCCCATTATCTTGCCTACTTAATGAAATATTAAATAAAGTACGAAACAATTTTACGAATGTTTTCTCTAGGCACACTTCTTTCTAAAACGAAAAGTAACATGCAAAACTTTGATATCATTTCTAAAATAGCAAGTGCAATTCTATGAAATGGCAATACTGTACGATCTTCTAACTAGCAGTCGCCCCGACACAGTCGGTCGGCGGCGGCGCTTCCTAAAGCCGCGGCTGTGACAAAGGAATTAGGCCGAAAAAACTTTATAAGGAGTAGACGAACAGGGTTGCCGGGTTTGTTAGATTATAATTCCATACGAGAACAAAATTCTCGGTAGATCTTCAACAAAAAAAAAAGTACAGAAACGAAATAAAATATAATATTTAAGTCCAAAATTAGCATTCCTATGTGTCGTAATAATAGATCACTCAAATAAAATACAAATATAATAAATATAACAAGAATTAGAAATAGCTAGGTATATTATTTAATATTAAAAAAAATATTGAATTAAATAATATTAATATATTAATAAAAACATATAAAACTATAACAAGTAGGGATAGTAGTCACAAATTAGTGTAGCAGTCACTTTTTACCTTTATACAAATTTTGATCAGTGATATCTAAAATTAATTTCATTTCAATGGGAAAGCTGTAGCAACTCTCAACTCTTTTTTCATATTAATATATTTTTTTGGCGGGAAAATCACTAAAATATTTGTCCGAATTTAGGTTGTTTCTTAACTTAAATTTTGTTTTTTTATGGGTTCAACTTTAGTAGATGAATGAAATAAAATCTTTTCAAATGATATCAACTTCTTCGGGCATGTCGCCAATACCGCGCCTAATAAGGAGTAATAAGGATTTTTAGGAATATCTCTGTAACTCTGCAACTAGACAGAACGATGACCTGTATGTGTGTTATTACTAAATAATAAGGTCAGATTATACAGATTCCAACGCGGCAGTCGCTTAATTTTTAGTCAAATAAGTCAGCTTTTTAAAAGTGCTTCTATTGTAAAAACTAAAGACGCAGTTGAATATATCGTTAGATTTTTCTTTAAATCGGTAGATCGGTAGCTTACAGACGAAACCGGTAGACCTGGCAACTCTGTGATGAACTGACGGGAGTCGGAATAGCGAGTGCGGAGGCGCGGGAAGGGAAATAAAATAATGGCGATAAATAAAGGGCAGGGGAGATGGGTATCATGAGTGGATGGGAGGTGGCGGAATTTCCAAAATTTGTTATCTTATTGGAGTTTGTCTAAGTAGACAGTCGTAGTGGAAGTGGAAACGGGGAAGTTGTTGTCCATCTCTGTTTAAGCATAGACTTTTTATAGGCGTTTCATTCCAATGCATGTAATTCCTATGCCTAGAGATCCATTGCCGGGCCTGTATACAGAGTGGCGTACCTCATTCATCTCGGTTGATTATGCGAAATCGGAAAGATGTAAGATATCGCAAGAAGAATTCGCAAATATAAAGCCAAAACATGTAAAATTTTAAGAAAATAAAGAAAAAGTAAAAAACTGACATCAATGAATTGACAAAATTAAAAATTAATATTAATTACTACACCACTGATAGTATGGTTATTTATGACACAACAAACAACTTGATAGATATTTTGTAAATAAAATCAAATATTAATTCACAAAAATAGTTCAATCTAGATTCAGTTGAATAACTACCATAATAAAATTAATAATTATAAATAAATTACATCACGAAGCTGCCTTGAAACATATACTTGTCTAGATTAATGCTATTTCAATAACATTATTGAAAATAAAACATTCCTCGGAGTGTGATATAAATAAATGATAATACATTAAAGCTCAGTATTCAGTATGTTTAATAGTAAACAAGTTTAATAATAATTTATAATTCTTTGGAAAGGATTTATTCTGTTAATAACTTAAGATCACACAAACGCGTGGTACAAATGAAGTTAATCCGTCACTGATTATAATTAATACCAAAATATACTTGCGATTAGCTACATTAGTCCCCTTATAAATCTACTTGGTAGACAGCTCATTAGTTACCAGAGGCGCCGCCGTGTTAAGGATTTTTAAGAATTAATATCAACAAAGCTAATCTTGCCAAATCACTAAACTTTTTTGCCAAACTAAACACTTTTTGACACAAGAAAAATATCAGATAGGTACCAATGAAAACTATATTATATTCATTGCATATACAATACGGTCGAAAAATAAAGGCCTTCAAATGTGTCTTGAAAAATTAAAATCGCTGTCATTCCATATTTAAAATTAAATGGGGAAAATCATCGATCATCATTTTCATGCCAACTTGGCACCTTTTTTTTCGATCATACGCTACTAGAACTCTATCTACTCCAGAGAGTATCTTATACCAAAATTTTCTAAAATATTATATTATCGACTGTTGTAGAATTTTTGTTTTTGCTGTTAGTTTGCGAATAGATCCAAAAAAGCTATCATTTAAAATAACTACACTATACAATATTTAAGTAATAATTTTATAACTAATGAAATGTCAATTTACCTAGAAATGCTGATAGATGATATTTTAATATATAAAATCATGTGGTGTATGCCAGCGATTGTCGTTTCTAAGGTGACGTCGTATTTTTTAATCATACAGTATATATATCTTTGTAGCGGGTTCATTACTGCACAATCTGGATATATCGTAACCGAAACGGTACTCTAAAAAAGTAATTCCAGTGGAGATATTCCTACAACGTTACAAAAATAAACACGCAACAAAGATACAAACATTTCAGGTAACACCCTTATTTCTGATACGCCACTGTTTTCGTCCCATTCAACCCCCAAAGTGAATCATCACGGCCTACCCTTCTGCGACCCGCAAATCCGTTTACGAATCAAGTCATCCATGATGTCATCGAAAACCCGACGCTATTGTGCTCTTTGTCTAACGCTCCGTAATCGCCTCGAACAACGCATCTATGACGTCACCGGGCGAAACAAACCGACACCACCCGACGCCAGGGGTAACGAACTGGGGTGTCAAAGGCAGCTGTCAAAAAGGCTACGGGAGCTATTGAAGGCTTTACGGGAATTATTATCCACCTGTAGCGGTAGCAACGAACGTTTTGTACCTGTATGTTAGATGGTGGTCGGTAGTGGTAAACCTTAATGGGGCAGTACCCTCATAAATACAAACAAAAACGTGCGTATACCTAAGCACTGAAAATACTTTAATGAATAACACAGAAAGATAATTACGTTTTTTATTAATACAACTGAGTATATAATATATACTTTAATAAATTTGTGTATATTTTGGCATTTGAAACTGCCACAATTCTTTTTCACTGAATTTTAACTACCCGAAACAGCCGTTACATTACACAAACTTCGTATCTGAGAATTTTATTATTTCAATAACTTCACTAATCAAAACTCAAATACTTAAATACCGGGTGCGTCTCAAAGTGGCTCACCCCTATAACTTTTTTATTTTTTCAGTTAAAAAAATGAGATTTGGTATGTTAGTATATGACATAAAGTAGGATTGATTGACGCATTCAATTGTTTTTGGGCACTTCCTGTTTCACCGGAAATGACTACAACTTTTGATTTTTAAATGGCACCCTCGGTATTTTTTTACTTTACTCGATAGAAAATAACACTCTCAATAGAATGACATATCATATGTCAACTTTTGACATTTTCGCATATGGTTTATTTGAAATCATAACTTGCGGTTTTGCGGTAACGAAAATTTGACTCGAAATACCAAGTGTCTGGTAACAAATTATTCGTAAAAAAATGCTCTTCTTCTTCTTAATTTTAAAACACGATTTTTTATTAAGCGAGAATGTCAAAAGTTGACTTATGATATGTCATTCTATTTAGAATGTCATTTTCTATCGAATAAAGTAAAAGATGTAGTCATTTCTGGTGAAACAGGAAGTGACCAAAAACAATTGAATACGTCAATCAATCCTAATATATGTAATATACTAACATACCAAATCTCGTTTTTTTTATCTGAAAAAATAAAAAAGTTATAGGGGGTGAGCCACTTTTGAGACGCACCCGGTATATGACAAAGCCACGATCTTAATATTATTTCAATGGTCAACATGAACGGATAGTTCTGATTTCTATCGTACCAAGCGCTGCTGTCGAAATTTTAAAAATCAAATAAAATTCACCAAGCTTAAAATCAATTTTTGTCAACTTTTAAAGCTCACTGTATAGTAAAATATCAATCAAAAAATAAAATATAATATCGCACAAAAAGTTTTGCTAAATCTGTGCTAGAACTTTTTTAAAAAACACTGGATATTTAGCAACTAAAACAAAAACCCTTTTTGTTTGGCTAGTTTGGCAGGTAGCTTGGTTTAAGCCTAACTACTTAGTTTTAATAATTATAGTAGGTACTTTTTACTAATTATAAGTGTACCTAGTTTTAAATAATAACATATTTTGGTGCTACAAATAGGTACATACTTGTATAAGAAACGAAGTATTTTTTTGTTGTCAAAAGGAGAAATAGCACCTTGTAAATAGTTTGTGGCCAAAGTATAATTCCTTAAACTGTGATTTTACATAAAGTAACTTTTATTTTTTAGGTTTCTGTTTCAGTGGCGAGATACCCAGGCAAGAAATAAACCCACCACAGAAGTGTAGACATTATTGTGTACAGGGTGGGGTAAATTCGACGCTTTTAAATGGAAACACCCTTTTCTATAGGAGATAGACAAAAACTAATATGGGTGTCTGGAGCTCAATTTTTGTCAAAAACATGATGGTGAAACCCGCATATCGATATCTGTTACCGTTTCGGAGTTACAGGGTGTTTTTCAAAAATATGCATTTTTAACAAATCGCTGTAACTTTTTTGCTATGGAAAATTTTGTATTTTTATGAAAACATTTCCAAAGCACCTTTTTACGTAGAATTTAATGGTTTAAGTATATTGAGCTTTTTGCGGCACGCAAATTTGTAATGCAAAAATGGCTGTAAAACGAAAATAATATTTGCTATGAGAGATGCAGAATTTTATAACAATTTAAAATATATTTAACCAACATCAACACACTTAAACTATATCTAATAACAATAAAATTAATAAAAATAAATAGCAAACCAAGACATGAAATTTTGCTACAGGTGTTCGACATATCGACCGTCTTCTGTTATGGACAGATAGGGCAGTTTTTGAACATTTCTCGCGGAATTCATTAATTCAGTTGGGGAAAAAGATACCCTCTCATAACTGCTAAGTAGTTATAATTCTTGTCTAGATTATGCGGAAGAATAAGGAACCTTTATTCTTCCGCAAATATATCTATAGGATTAGATCCATGGGCATTAAGTCAGGCGGCTTCGACGGCCAACGGCTGGGATCTTGGTTAGCTATTCAATTATTCTTGAAATTGGCTGCAAAAATTTGCTGATAACTTCAGCGTTCAGAGGCGGTGCGTCGTTTTGCTGGAAAATATGTTTTCGAGTTCCATTAAGGGCATACCATCAATAAGTGGTCCAAAGCCTACTAGTTAAAACTAGAGAACTTTTAAAAATTCTGTATTTCGAAGGGAATTAAAGCAAAATATCAAGTGTGCTATATTTTTGAAAAGGTAATTTTAAATTCTTTTCAGTTAATTAAAAATATAGAGGATGTCCCATATAAAAAATCAATTTTTCTGTTGATAACTCTTAAATTATTAGTTTAAAAAAAATTATACTTAAACCATTAAATTCTACGTAAACAGGTGCTTTGGAAATGTTTTCATAGAAATACAAAATTTTCCATAGCAAAAAAGTTACAGCGATTTGTTAAATGTGCACATTTTTGAAAAACACCCCGTAACTCCGAGACGGTAACAGATATTGATGTGCGGTTTTCACCATCATGTTTTGGATGAAAATTCAGCTCCAGACACCGATATTAGTTTTCGTCTATCTCCTATAGAAAAGGGTGTTTCCTTTAAAAGCGTCGAATTTGACCCACCCTGTACATGTATCTACAACTATTGGAGTTAATGAAAACATCTCTAGCTTACCTGAGTTCCGTGGACATTTGGTAAGTCCGCTGTTGAATCGTCATTTTCTTCCATTGGTAGATTCTAAAATAAAAATAAAAATGTATTTTAACATCAAAATTTAACATCAACATTTACTACTTTATTTATGACTCAGTATTTTAATGCCTAAAGGACAATAAAAAATCAAAGCTGCCATGAAAAATAAACTAGCTTTATTAAAGATAAAATAACATTTTCAACAGGACCAAAAGACCACGCTCAATAATTAGACAAATTTCCCATGGTCTATCTTCCTTTATACGCCTGCCACAGCAGGTATAAATTAATCCGAAAATCATCATTAAACCGCGCGTTCATTTAACGTTCCCAATTAATCTAGTGTTTTATCTTCTCCATCTTTTAAAGTCTCCTATTTCATTTCAACGCATCTTTACCGTAAAAAATCCGATAATAATTACCTAATCACAAGAAAAACGAATCGTCGAAGAAAAACAAGAATATTTAGTAGGTTACGTGCGAATTAGCATTAAAGATCAATTACTGACAGACTTCTGCTTTCATATCCGCATCATTAGGTACCGAACGGATTGATAGCGACACGCTATAGTGTTTTATACGAAATAAAAGGAACGATTATCTTAAGTGTCTATTCACTTGATGGACGTATTAATAAATTTAATGGTTGAGCCATAAAACATCTTTTACTTTTTGCTTAAGCTTTATTTCAGCATTTTTGCCTAGAATACGAAATGCATTAACGAAACTATGTACTTCAAATTTTTTTGGGCCAAATCGTTAATCTAAAAAAAAGTCTAAACATTATCTACTATAATTTATTGCCTTTAGGCACCTTCTACTTAAAAACCTTTAGAAAGGCAGCTCCGGGAAACTAAAACTCAACAACACTCTCTCTAAGTCTTTCAGTCCGAAATGTGATAAACAAAGTTGTATTGTATCACCATACTCTTTAACAAATATCGAGAGTATAGAGTGAGAAGAGTCTTCCAGGGTTGGCGAGCTGGACTAACGATAGCTGGAAAAATGACCACAAACCGTAGCTATGCCGACGGTACCTTAATTCTTGTCTATTCAGAGAAATAACTGGTTCAAATAATGGGAAGGCTGAGTAAGATTAGTGCAGAAAATGGCCTTATGCTAAACAAAAATAAAGGCTGTGACAAAGAAATCAAACGCAGACTAGCAATAGCTTGTAACTCAACAATGAAACTGACTCGAATATGGGAAGACTCTGAGCGCAACAAATAAATGACATTGCTTTTGCCTATCACTACTTATGGATCTGAGACCTGGACCCTGAAAACTGCGAACAGAAGAAAAATAGATGCATTCGAGATACAGAAGACTATACAGAAGAATGCTGCGAATTTCATATATGGAAGATCGGAACAACGTGCAATGTTTTTCAAAACTTTCAACCAAAATAAACCAGACAAGCCTTAGGTAGTTTGGGCACATATTAATTGACTGGAAAAACTCTTCATCGAAGGAAAGATTAATGGCAAATGACTAAGAGGAAGGTCTCTACGTGAGGAATAGGAATATACCTACTCTTTCGAGAGTTAAAAGACGAGAAGAAGTATTGCGCAAATTCATTTTTGTAGTTAGTGAAGTCGGAAGTCCCAATCCGATGTTGATAATTCTAATAACAAGTTGTAAACGCTAAATAATATCCGAATTTTCACTAGGTTAGGTTGCTATGGGGTTCGGGATCATGTTTGAACCCTCACTCGGAGGCCTTAGGCCCATTGCGATACCCCTGTTATTATTATACCAAACCTTCCTCTCATTCTTTCTTTGCGTTAAAGCACTTCCAGCTCTTTGCAAAGTTCCCGATGTCGCTGATATTGCCTTCTGCTTCTTCCTCTAGTCCCCCCAAAAAACCTTGCCCTAAAATACCGCACAGTGACACAGCAGGTGCTCTATGGTTTCTTCTTCCTCTCCGCATTATCTGCAGTAGTCGTCGTTGGAAATCTTCCATCTCACGAGGTTTACCCCCGTGGGGCAGTTCCAGTGATGATACTTACAGCCATCCGATAGCCTTAAAGATCGTCGGATGTCTAGTTTCTCTGAGAAGATGCCTATACCTATGCTTTCTGAAGTTAACAGTTCTGAGTCACATCTTCGTTATGCCCTTCCATTCTGGGGTACTTGCTGCGCAACAAAATTTGATCGTGTTTTCAGACTTGAAAAGAGAGCAGTTCGATATTTATTGGGACTGAACAGTAGAACTCACTGCCAGAATTTCTTTAAAAATTTGAAAATACTGACTCTTCCTTCTTTATTCATTTTTGAATCCGTTTGCTTAATCCGCAAGCACATATCTGCTATTCCCGAAAGGCCATCTCATAACTATCCACTTAGGAATGCAGAGCACGATCTTTATCTGCCAACCCCGAGCTCAGAACTACTTAAAGATTCAATACTGTACAATGCCAAAAAAATGTACAATCATCTGCCTTTGAATATCAAATCGCTTTCATTCTTTCCCGCATTTCGCAAAGCTCTAAAATCATACCTACTGGAGAGAGTCCTATATGCGGTAAACGACTTTTTTGTTGATGTTTAATTATGAACAATTTTGAATTTTAAAATTTTGATCATCTCACACACTGGTCAAAGGTCAAGTATTTAATATTTTATAACTTTAAAATTATACCTATTTACTGCGTACTGTTCTAAAATTGTCCATGTATATTCTTTTTGTAATTTTAAAGACTTAATTTTTTTTGAATTGTATTATTTGTATTGTGTATTTTTTTTTGTGATTTTGTTGTTTGTGAGTGCTTTGTCGATGATGCTGTTTTGGCTTTTTGCACAATAAAGCGTTGTTCGTTTAAAGAAGCATCTGTGTAGACTGCTATCTCTTAAGTGTCATTACTCGGTTGCTGTCCCATTCTTCTCTTGTCGGGATGCGAATCCTTACCTTTTCTCCAAAATCACGTTTGGTGAGCATATAGTCCGTTTTCTGGTCTAACAGATGTAAACGTGTTCGCCATGATTTACCCTATCACTGGCAATATCCTAATATCCCAATATTTTTTAAATATTATGCCTTCCTGCCTTCTCTATGTTTACTTATTTCTGCGATAATTAAATGAAATATCCAGGACCCCCGACAACTTGATTAAGAGAAAGCGTGAGCAATTAAAAACGGCGAGATATAAAATTAAAAGTAATTGCATAATTAATGTGCTTATGTTTCACGCTCTTTCCTCTCGATAGACGATACTTCAATATAGCAAAAGAAAGAGAAGCGATTAATGCATCGAGGTTTACGTCAAACAGCTGGCGTCCGAAATAATATAATAATACAAGCGTTAGAACTAATTTAAAAAAGACGAAAACAATACGATTCGTCGACACTTCCTAAGTTAGATCGAGAAAGGAACGCGCTTTCATTTTGTGATCCATCAAAGATTCATTATTCATAATGACGTGGGGAATCGGGAAAATTAAGTATTAAGTGAGGGCAAACACAATTAATATCATTTTATACGGACATTCCAAATGTAGATGTGTGTTGTTAGAGACATGTTGCATCTCGAATGGTATAAATAGCTATAATAAGAATACCGTATTGTCATAAATAATATATTATACTTATCTTACGATTCCTAATAATCATTTCTATCTATGCAGATCTCGAATCACAGTTGGAGAGAGAAGAAAGGACTGGCTACAGCAGACGAAGACACATCGGAGTGGAAGACCATAGGATAAGCATTCATACCAGGAAAGGAAATCATTGGATGGAGAAGAGCTCTAAAATGCTGACAAAAATTGAATACAGCTGCAGCCCACTAGTTGAGATAAAACATTCAGAAAATGGGACCTGATGGAAGATAAAAAGAAATGCAAAATGTACTTGGAATATAAAAAAATCATATAAAACAAAAATGTGTATTTTTTAAACCACCGTTACCTTCCAAGATTACACCCAGTCGATTATTTAATGATATGTTGATTTAGAACTGCTATTTAGAAATAACAGTTCGCAACAGTTTTTATTTCCAAAATGAAAATAACAGACAGTGATAAATTAGACAATATTTTGGATTATGAGATGGTTCCCCATATAGCTCTTTGTCAATGGCTTATAGTTGCCTAATACAAAGAACCGCACATTTGCCAGACTGTCGCAATGACCAAAAGGGTTAAAGCAGTGATAACTGGAAATACGAAGTAAAAATTTAAGCGCAACGAAATTCTACCAAATAACAGGTATGAAAATCACAGTGCGCTGACATCGACAGCTAGCAATCTGATGTATACAACGAGCGATAATCCCAGGTTCGACGAGACAGCAGGTTCCCAGTAGTTGTCTTCAAACAAATAACAGATATGAAATAACAGTATAACAGTCAGTAACGGTTTAAGATGCGAATTAAGCATCGTCGTACCAAAAATTCCACCAAATTGGCTACAGTTGTTAAATCTTAAAAAATAACAATTATGATAATAACAGTGCTGTGACAACGGGAATTTATAAATATCACTGGCAATATCCTCGAATTAAAATAACAGGTATAGTAGTAAAATAAAAATAACAGGTATAGTAGTAAAAATAAAAGTAAAATAACGGTGCGGTGATTTAAAAGTTGCCACAAGTTATGTGGTGGTATTGTTACTGATTCCGTTTTTAATTACAAACACACAATAAAACACTAACAAATTTGTTTATACACAATTTACTAATTAACTATAACATACAACTATTTGAAAAACCTTCGCCAAATTGTCACAATTAGCTATTTACAGAACTCTACTCAAAAACTAACTAAACTGTCGAGCGCGGAGTGCACTTTATATCTCAGTGAGGAATTTCTTGCAATTTGTATTCTGGAACTCTGTCGAATTCTTTTGGCTTCCAGAAACTTCCGCTGTCTCGCTCGGGATTTTCCACAAATGTCTAAGAGATGGCGTGCTAACTCCCCAAACATGTCACCACGCTTCTTTACGATATAAACACGCTTAATGGTTTTTACCTCTTCCGACAGATGTCGCCATACACCTTGACAATATGTTGAAGTGTTAGCTTCTTTTTGCTGCTTATTATTATTTTTAGAGAATTAAAGTGTTTGAGATGGTCTATTAAAAATGTTGACCGTTTAACAATAAAAAACTATTAATTAATAGAAACCTGTTATGTCCAAATAACAGTAACAGTTCCAACAATTATCTATGCATAACAGTTTTGCCCATCTTTATCCAAAATGGTGAGCCTGGCTGAACACATACATGCATTTTTTTAACTCTAACCTAATTATACTGCAGTGCGTTTGAACTAATTACACCAGAAATTAATTCCTAGATACTTATCTCTACTAATAAACAACTTTATACCGTTTTACCCAGCTAAATACCGCGTAGGATCCCTCTATTTCGTCATTTTTAATCTGCAAACGCCAGTCGTGACCCCAAAACTGACTACACCTAATTAATTTCGCCAATGCAAGTCGCCAGATAACGAACACACTGAATATGCTAATTCCAGATAGCGCTCAGCGCCCGATGCAATAAAACATCCAGGGTCGATGCGATTAATGACGGCCGAACATCGTATTTAATAAAACAATGGCGGACTGGAGAGGCTGTTCGTGGAAATTAATAGATTGGACGTCGTTATGTGGACGTTAACCGTGACTTTTTGACCATAATTTCGTTAAGTTCGTTAAGTGTGATTGATACCCTTAACTGGGCTAAAGTGGCATTGTAAATAAACTCATAAAGTTTCTCAAGAAACTAATTTGTTTAAATTGAAAAAAAATACCAAGTTCCAGATATTATAAGTCAATATGTGTCCAAGTGTCCCTTATAACAACACCAAAAATGTATAACTTTGAGAAACACCTCACTGTAGTATTACGCAATAAAAAGAATTGAAAGAGAGAAACGTTTGCTCAGCAGGTAAAAGACCATGCCATAACGTGGTATACTGATGCTTCCAAAACCAAAGCAATAACAGAGATATGAGTATTTGGGCCGAAAACTAAATATTCCAAACCAATGGTACTCACAGCTTGTCTAAGATAGGAAATATAGGAAATCAAAAATAGCTATCTTATCCGATAGTCAAGCAGCATTAAGAGTGATCAACTCAGTAATCATCAATTTGAAGTTGGTCAAATAATGTCTAGAAATATCGATTTAAATAAAGCTTTAAATCGTGATTTAAGCCAAAAAAATTAACTTGTTTAAAAACTTCTGATAAATCGAAAAATAACTGTAAAAACTTTTTCTATAAAGCTCTAAAAAGTATTCCTATAACAAATATATCTATTCATCAAATACAAAGTTACAATTGCAGTTGTAATGTTTAAATAATTTATTAAATCGAAAAATAATTGTAAAAGATGTTGAACCACTTTTTGAAGTTATTTCGTGTGAGTCCATTATACCGTATGATCGAACAAAAAATGGCGTCCAGTTGGCTGGGAATTGACGATCGATGGGAAATGACGAACCCATATAAATTTACATATATAAAATGACAGCGATCTTCATAGCCATCGCTGACGCCGTTTTTTTTTCGATCATACAGTACTTCTAAATGGCAGATATTTATTTTGAAATTGTGAAGTGCAAGAAATCCTGTATTCGAATACATTTCATTATGTTTCACAAACTCTAGTGCAGAACTAGTTTCTTCTGTTGTCAGGTTATATTTTTATTCCCGAGGACTATAATCAATGTCAAAAAATATGCTGGTATTAAGGCTGTTTTATATCTTTTTTGAAACAGCTGAAAGTTAATCAAACTAACTTCTATCTTCCCTAATTTATCTTCTAGTTCATTCCAAATTTCTACCGAGATTTTGTTCTGCAATAAGAACTTTGCGGTTTGAACATTATATGGTTCTAATTAAACGGTTTTATTTAGCTCGACCCGTACGGTATTTATTTATTTGTTTGTTTATTTGGGTCAAAATTAGAAATTGAAATTTAAGTACCTTCCTGATGTCAGATTGATCTGAAATTTGGTACAGACCTTTAGTTCCGATGACAATACAATATATTAGTATCAATAACATTGTAAATCTAAGATGGCCGCCGGTACAAAATGGCGGATTTCATATTTTTCCACAACCCCCTCAATATGGGTATCAAATGAAAGGGCTACACTAGTAGAATACTGTGATTATGACAAAATTTAAAATCCAAGATGGACGTCGTTACAAAATGGCGTATTAGGTGAGGGCATGAGTAGTCGTGTCCAGAACAGTTGTGTCCAAGATTGTGTGACGTTAGAAGGACAGATAAAAAAAATAGGTGATTAGATGTACCTACGTAGTTAGCGGTAGCTTTACCACCCAAGTTAAGGTAATAGGTTAAAACGTGCTGAGGACTGTATGGCATTAGGGTGGCTAAAATGTAATGTCGCAAGCGTTTTCCCCTCAAGATTGGGCGCCTCTTGTTGTATATTATAGCCTTGCCCCTCTACTGAACCTCTGGGGGGGGGGTCGACCGTTAAAATGTCCATTACTCGTGGGAACAACATGGAAACAATAAATAAAAAAACAAACAAAAATAAAAACGAAACTGCTACACAACGAAAAAGAAGGCTCGAAAAGGCGAAAGAAAAGTATAGAACGAAACATGATGCCAGGCACAACGTGAGAGACAAAGGCAGCTGGTAGAGTCAGAAACACCTGAGCGTCATGAGTCCAGGCTAGCATCACAACGTGACAGACAGAGAGAGTTGTTAGCGGCAGAAACACCTGAGCGTCATGAGTCTAGGCTAGCATCACAACGAGAGAGACAAAGAGAGTTGTGAGCGTCCGAAACACCTGAGCGTCATGAGTCTAGGCTGGCATCAGAACGCGACAGACAGAGAGAGTTGTTAGAGTCAGAAACACGTGAGCGTCAGATTGTAATAAATTATCAGGTAAAAAACCATGTAATAATGATGCACTAAATGAATTAAATAGAATGAGGAATATTCGGTAGGCATTTCCGTTAAATACTAAAAACTAGAAAATAAAAAATCGGTAAAAAACTTTTAAGTTAAACGGTTTTATCTTATGTGCACTGAAAACTAGAAAATAATAATAACAATTAGGTATTTTGAACTTCTAGTTCAGAAATATTTTACTACTAGGCAGAATATATAGCTTCTAGGCATATTAGACTAAAATAAAAACGTGAGGCCCATTAACTATTACTGTAATAGTTTCTTCTATACTAAGTGTGGATTGCATCGACTTCTATAATCGTAACTGGAGATTTAGACAATCAATAACCAGCCGTGGCGGCTTCACCAGCGAACGCCGAGCTCATGATCTACCAAAGTATAAAGATATGCTTTGCAATAGGTAGGATTTCAGAGGGGCCCCACCTTTTTATTTTAGTCTAATATGCCTAAAAGCTATTCTGCCTAGTACTAAAATATTTCTGAACTAGAAGTTCAAAATACCTAATTGTTATTATTATTTTCTAGTTTTCAGTGCACATAAGATAAAACCGTTTAACTTAAAAGTTTTTTTACCGATTTTTTATTTTATTCTCGACTTAAGATAGTCATGACTATTTTCAAAAAAAATCCCTTTCATCTAAGAGGGAATTTTTTCCGGAAATAGGGGCAACGGCAAAGTTTACAAAATAAAATATATCGGTGACCAATGCGGAAAAACGAAAAGCGCCGTAGAAATGTTAATATTATCGATATCGAAGATTATACCTATCGACTTACGAAGATTTACCCATTTAGGATAGGACCTTAAATAGAAAATTGATTAAAATCAAAAAAAAATCTGATTAAAATGAAAAAAAAATCTCATTTTTTTTAAATCATGATTTTTTGCACCCTGTCACAAAAGGAAGTTAATGAAAAAGTAAACGATCTATAGCTAGAAAAACAGCGAACACTCCACTAACTGGACCAGAACCGTTCAGCTTCCTAAGTGGAAACCAACTTAAAGCGGAACTCAAAAACCTCGAAGATCCTATCCGTAACCCGGAATGGGAATTCTCATCACATCATCATCCTAAGACACAGCAAGAAATTTCTCAGAACTAACGACCGAGAAAAATCAAAAATTTGCCCTGATCTAAGTAAGAACAATCTTCGGATTGTCACGGGATTTTTAACAGGACACTGTCTACTTAGTAAACAACTCAGTAGAATGAAGCTAAGAAACAACGGCGAATGCAGATTCTGTGAGGAAAATGAGAAAACACCAGAACACCTCATCACTGAGCGCCGAGATGACAATTCGTGTCGTAAAATTTGGCACGACTAGTATCGGAGATGAAGAACTAACCTCTGTAAAACCGTCTCAGATACTGGATTTTATCAAAGCCCTGAGATAGTATGATTAGTTATATAACTGAAGAAAAGGAGACACAATAGATCGAGGTGATTAACTTCCTCCCTCCCACACAATCTACATCTACATACCCCTGTTAATACACATCCTTATGCCAATCCTAGATTTTGATTCCTCAGATGAGGCTAATCGCGTTCGACAAGCAAACGCGGAACTGTTACTTGTTACTGCCGCCTGGCGAGATAAATCTTATTTTTCAGCAGCGGACGCGGTGCCGTCCAACGCCACTATTTATCGTCGCGCCATAAATAAGTCCTAATGGTAACTTATCTAGCAGTATATCTAACAATAAGCCGGACGGTATTTTAATATTTACTACGTCGGCCGATAAATCGAGCGCAGAATTAAATTATTAACAATAGAAAACGACGGCCTAGATAAGTCCGGATTTTTCCGTGTCGCCTTTGATTTACGGTTTGTTTTTATTTCGATTTGATTCGCGAAGATTGAATGGCGCGTGCTGATTTCATAATCACGACGTTGGAATTCATCTTTTTTAGTTTTGCCTTATACAAGTCAACAAATTGAATATTGGTATATCAGGTTATCTTCTTCTTCTTATAGGTTGGCACCATCTTCTAATGAAGGTTGGCAACACTGTCGCGGCGAAACACTGTCTGTCCTGTGCATCTCGAAACAGTGCGTGTGAGATCAGTCCAGTCCAAGCCTTTTAACCAAGAGTGCGCCTTCCAAGTCCTCTTCTGCCTTCTACCTTTCCTTCTATGATCAACTTCAGAAGCTTTGCTCTATTCGCATGATATGGCCCCAGGTATGCGGTCTTTCGTTTTGTGATATTTGTCAGTAATTCCCTTTCCTTGTTAAGCCTCCCAATAACCTCTTCATTGCGTACATGATCTGTCCAGTATTTTCAAAAGTCTTCTGTAGATCTACATTTTAAAAGTTTTCAACCGTCTCATGGTGTTCTCTGCGTCCAGGTCTCACAGCCGCCTAAGAGGATTGAGTATACATATCTGCACATGGCTTCATGTATCAATCCCATCAGCTTTAGATGCCTACTCAGCTTACAATGCCCTGTTAGACCCACTACAGCTTTGGCAGTCTTCCTGACCAATATAACCAAATGGGGCATGACTTGACTAGAGAAAATGAATGAACTAGATACTTCATAAACATTAATCGTTTTTAAATAAGATTTTCTGAGGTAAAGAATGTTCAGTTCGGCTACGCTATATTGCTTGTTTCCAAAAAGAATCTTTCTCAGACTTTTCAAATACCGATACACTAAGTATAGAATTTCTAAAAAAAAATCGAAATTTTAGATTACAAAACAAATCGCAGCAAATGTATATTTTTAAATAAGATTTTGTGAGGTAAAGAATGTTCAGTTTGGCTACACTATATTGCTTGTTTCCGAAAAACAATCTTTCTCAGAACACACGAAACCTCCAGCTACAGAGAAATATGTAATAATTGCCATTTTGCGTGTAGGAAATATGTTATTATTATCTTGGTATGTTAAAGACTTCACTTCGGGAGATTCCGTAAATGTATTTAAATAAATTGTTTTTTTAATAAAGTATATTCTTTATACACTGACCGGCAGGAAAAATGGACACTGTAAAAATTTATTGTCTTTTAAAGTTCAATATTTTTTGTTCTAGTGGTCCTAGTGAATTTGTAAGCAATTTATAGCTATATAAATTACAGTAGTCCATTCTGTACGAATGCATTATCTCTCCCAATATGCGTTAGAATTAGCCTGCGCCCTTTGCCAGAAGAGATTTTCAAACCAGTCAATAATCGCTCTAAAAAGGCTTCACGAGAACTCCCAATACTACTGTCTTGCCATATTTTCTTAACAGAATCTCCCTCATTCAGCCATGTTTAGATTAGGTAGAAGATATATCTTCCCTGCAATATTTACGAATGTCCCTTAGTTGTCTTCTCCAAAGACAGGTCTTCTCTGTCAATGAGTACAGGCTTCCGGATGTAGGTACTTTCCCCACGAGAAGTTCATTTCCTTTAAAGTTGTCCAAAGGTTCTTTCATCCCATGACCGGCAAGTTTTCGTCTTCATTTAGAACTTTCTGAATTTTATCGAGAGTTGGTATTTTCTTGTTTAAGTAAAAGGTGTGCACATGCATGTCCTAAGTATGCTTCTAGAACAGTCATCAACAACCAATGGATTCCTCCCCGTAGATGTTTTGGGCTTGCAAACAGTTCGACTGTTTATCTCTTTCAGAACTCTATAAATCGTAGCTTCACCAACTCCCGTAATATTCGAACATTTAGTAGAAAAAAAATCATGAACATTTAAAATTATAGTTTTCTCTTTTAAATCAAGAATACCTTTTATCAAATCAACAACACAAGGTAGACACAGAGATACTCAATACACGTTATTTTTGACAAGTATATACAGACAATCTATTTTTATAGGTATACATTGGAGGGGTTCATAACCATACTCTTGCTTTAATTTTTTCCGGACATAACTTAGCTGACATAAGTCCAGTTTAGCCAATAATATAAACTAATACATCAATTTATCATACCTAAATCTTTACACCTATTTTTCCAAAATACACTACAACTAACCACTGTATATATCACCACACAACCACCCGCAACTCCGTAACTTACTATCGCCGACGAACCCAACCGACTAAAATCCTCAATCGGCTAAAAAGCTGGAAGCAATTCGCGAACTAAACTTTATCCCGAAAATACCTGTTCGTCGTTCCAGAAAAATTAATGCCAACATAAACCGACAGTAAAATTAACTATGGCGCACAATAGAGAAACGCGGTAGGCAGGCGATATTTCAGCTCCATGATTGTTTAGAGTAGCAGTCGAATTAAGTAAATCCGAGGGAAAACGACCACTTAATATCAGTCGCTGATGCCACTTATCGCAACACTTAATCTGGGTAGTCTGGATCGTTTTTTTGCTCCGTTTTTATTTACGATTGGTCCGAATTTAATTTGGAGATGAGTGGTTCGGCAGTGGCGGCGTTATAAACGGGGCAAGGGAAGGCCTTGACCATCAATAGCACAGGATTAGCTTTTACATTATACACATTTATTAGCTATAAACAACAGTTACAGTTTGGGGTTAAGACCTTTGATGTTACCTTTGAATAAGAAGACTAAGGAAGGAGCATAATGCTATCCATGTATTCATGCATGGTGGGCGGAAAAAGCACTCTAGGGTGGGGATCCTTGACAGTTCTGTTTGACGATTCATTTGACACATTTGAATTTGATTTGAAATTTTATGGATTTGTCAGTCTTTACGGAGCTTATTTTATGTTGTTTATTATTTATTCTACTACTGATAGTTGTATAAAGGTAGTAAATCTAGATGGAAATTGTGGCAGAACTTAAATTAACAGTGACACTATCGCGATTTATCGAAAAATACTCTAAAATAGTTGGTTGTGTAGCGTGCGGTAGATCTCGGCAAAAATCGAGTGAAATAATGGAACAACTTTTCGCTAGTAAGTAACTATATAATATACATACGTGTAGTAAACCGATTATTTATGAAATTCACTTAAATTAACTAATTATATATTTTTTCTTGCATTTTTGCTTTTATTTACTACTTGTCAAAGATTAGATGTCAAAGAATTTAGATACGTCAATTTGATTTACCAAATTTATCTGCTTCAGTAGCGTATCGGATGTTTGTGTTAATAAATAATTATTATAACTTATCTACTTTTATTAGAATTATATATTTTTGTAACAATTTTAATAACTATCAACATTTATTCACAACGTCAAATAAAACAACATATTATTGAGTACCATATACAATACTATATATACAATACTCATATTATTGAGTACCTATTAAGTTACCCCACGTTTACCCTACATCATAGTTTTACATTTTTTAAATAAAATTAGAACGGCACTGATAAACCGGAATTTAAGTCGGATTTTTGATATGCTATGATATAACAGAAAAGTTGTTTCATGTATGTCGTCTAAGATTTTTGATATGCTCCTTCCTTAGTCTTCTTATTCAAAGGATGTTACATACTAATTCTCCATATTACACAAAAACACTTTACTTTTGCACTGGACGCGCGTTTCGGTAACAATGTTAGCATCATCAGCGGATGATTAAAAAAATTAATTTAATCACCTGCTGATGATGCTAACATGATTAGCAAAACGCGCGTCCAGTGCAAAAGTAAAGTGTTTCGGGATATTGTGGTAAATTGGTGTTTTATTTTGCAATAAACAAATTACCACGATTATACACTTTTATCTGATTTAACAACATATCGCATATTAACGATAATTAAAGCACCACCGTTTCCAAAAAAGCGATGAGCTCAACTTTTGAAGTTCAAACGGAAGACCCGCCATTATGCAAATGTCGAATAATTATTAAATAATCGGTAAACAGACCTCGTCTACAAATTGGTGCGATAATTTTTTTGGCTGTTTATCTGGCGCATTTCGTCGTGCTGTGAAGTGGGTGTGTAATTTTGAAATTAAAATTAGACTCGTAATTTATATTGTTAGAACAATCTATTAACGAAAACACATTAAACAAGTGTACGAAATAATAGATTCGGCACCTGTATCGACCACCTACCTGCCAGCCAAACATTGCGAAATTAATAGAACCAATCTACCACGTAACAATTTCAAGGTTTTATCACAAAGATTAAAAGACCAAAAAGCTTGATTCTCAATAAGTTGTAGTGATGTTACAGATATCAATATTTTTTGTTCTCTCCAGGAAATAGATATCGACAGGCGACAACCTCCAAAAATTGACAGAAAATACAATTTACGTGAATTAAAATGATAAACACAACTATCACTGTATCAGGGTTCTTAACAGGACACTGTCTCCTCAATGAACACTTCAGTAGATTGAAGCTAAGAAAAAACGGCGAATACAGATTCTGTGGGGAAAATAGGGAAACTCCAGAACACCTCATCACTGAGTGCGCCGAGACAACCATTCGTGCCAAAAACTTTTGTCAAAGCCCTGGGACTGTATGATAGTTAGTTATAACTCAAGAAAGGGGGACACAATAGATTTGTAATTTGTAAGGTCGCGGTGAACCCCCTACCGCTCATTATGCAATGCTGGATAGATTAGCTTTAGATCACATACTTTCGTGGATACCGTCCTACTCTGTCGTCATTATCACTACATCGGAGACATTTTTCTTACTTCCACATCTCTAATATTTCATCTGTAATATTTTTTTTGTGGCGTTTCATATTTGCCATCTTTAATGTGCTATCATTTAACAAATCAGTGCAAACCACTCGACTTAACTTAACAACTGTACTTAAAACGTCAGAAAAAAGAACGACAATCCCAAAGTGAGAGCCTTATAAATCTTTAGATGGTGTTAAGAACATCCTGGTAGGAACTCCAAACTCAGAAAGTATATAATATATATCAGTACTCTCAAATACTATCAACCCTAGCAAGAATAACGTCATATTTTGATGGACACAGGACAGAGGTCGCACACATATGAGTCTAAATGGGAATTAAAGAAAAAAAAATTGAAAGACCTCATATGTATCTGCCTAACTAGGTCTAAATTGTTCAGTAAAGCTATGCTGGGGCAAGACTTCACTGAATGATATGTATATCAACATCGTATCATTATCATTTTCAGCTTATTCAACCACTTCCAATTATGGTGCAGCCTCCCTCACATATTAAGATACTCTCTTATTATATTCTTATACTCTCGTAAATGGGCCCATTGTTGTATATTGTTGGCTATGCAGGACTATGTTATCCCCGCTAATTTCCTAATATTATGGCCCCATCTCAGGTTTGGTCTTCTTCTAGGTCTCCTAATTCCTAGTGTATACCATGCTGTAATTTTTGTGGTCCATCTGTTGTCCATCCTTCTTATCAAGTGTCCCGCCCATTGCCACTTGAGGGATGTGACTTTATGGATGACATCTATTAACTGGGTCTTTTGTTGTATCCACTCTATTCTTTGACGGTCTCTCTTGCTTATTCCCGGCATCTTTCGTTCCATTGCGCGTTGTGCGACCTGCAGTTATCTGATGATATCGTTTTAAGTGCCCAGGTATCGCAGGTCATCACTGGTAGTACACATTGTTCGAATGTTTTCTTCTTTAAATAGAGTGCCATTCTAGATTTTTTCTTTCATAACTACTCCATGCTAACTTAATTCTTCTGTTCGTTTCTGGCAGTAGAGATCCCGAGCTGTGTATTAGTTGTCACAAATACATATATTCTTCTACTATTTCCAATATTCTGTTATTAGATTTTTTTTTCTGTCTACTAGTTCGTTACGGCATCGTATATCACCACCTATATCAAAAGATTGGATGCGTTTTAAACGTCTAAGTACATACCAGATACATAATACCCCAAAACTAATTTGAGGCATTTCTGTTTTTATTGTTTGTTTTTTTGAGGAGGAGGGGAAAAATCTTGCATAAGACACCGTTGGGTAGTGTCGGATTCCTACCGACTAAAAAAACCCTCCTCGCATTCCATCCCTCTATCCAGCTGGAAGGCTGTCTATGCGGTTAGGCCCCGCATTCTATTTCCTTTGGTTTCTATTATTTCTCGAATGCATCCATGATGTTTCACCACTTAGCAGCCCTTGCATCATATTTTTAGCATTAAAAACTTGTCCACCACTGTCCCGTTGGAATGACTCTCTAAACTGCTTCCATTCATTGCAGAGGAATAGTGCGTGTTCTTGCAATACATACACAAATTTGAGGTGGATCTCTCCCTTTTATGCAAATAGTTGTTAAAGCATCCGTGCCCTGTCAATGCCTGAGTTAGGAAATAGTCCGTCTCTCCAAAGCTTCTGTCTAACCAGGTATTAATGTCTGGTATGAGATCATGTGTCCATCTACCATATCTATCTAGATCCCACTCCTTTTGCCATTCAATCATCAGTATGCTTCTTGCCTCCATTTGATGTCTCTTTGTATCTCTCTCTTCTCTCCTCTACAAGTAGGTACCTTTCTGTTTTACTCAATATAAAGAGTATCTATGTAGTATTAAGCAAAACTACTCTGTTAATTTTTTCCACCTAATGGAGTTACAAATGCTGATATAAATATTGAATTACCAATGCCATTCAATCCAGTAGTAGTCATCCGAAAGGACTGCAGCACTTGACTCCATTGAATATCTTGTAACAATAACCAAACAATAATCAAACCTCTTTAACTTGGTCTCTCCTTAAACCTGATACCGGTGTTGTCCCGTATCTATAATAGAGGATATGTCCCTCTTTCTCTATTGCCTCCTTGGATTTGAGGTTAATTCCTATTGTGAGGACCTGACCATGACCCTCCTCCCTCGAGTTGATGACTCGCCAACTCGAAGTCCTTACATTGAAGTTCTGACCCTGGATAAGGCTCAGCAGATAGGTGGTGCAATTGCTTGTTTAATACATACCGTGCTGGCAACTGTTACTTTTGGGTCGGCATTTACATGTGTGGAAGTAAATCGCATAGGGATCTTATTAAGTCGGAGTGAGAGAAATGCGACCGACCGATGCGACGCGCGACGGTGTGCTGTTGCGGCGTTGCCGATACGCCTTTCCCTATCAAGTAAAGTAAAATCACGATCGCAAACCGCTTATTTTTAAAAGGCTTTTTTTCAAGAGATAACTAGATAAAATCATTAGACATGTTTCTGAGCATCTGAAATGGAATTATAAGGATATCGTTAGGGTGTCATTTTTTTATAACGAGAAAACGTCAGTAATCGCGATAAAACTCAACTTTTCACTCAACTTTCAAACTCAACTCAAGAAAAACTTTAGATATTGAAACTTTTTTTTTATTTTCAAGATCGGATATTTTACAATATGTTTACATAAGAAAAATTCGATAAGGTTGTTTTTTCCATTCAAAAATTGTAAACAATCCATCTATTTACTTTAAGAGCATAGCAATTTTCAGCAATCGTGTAATTCTTTTATTGATAAAGATTTTCACATACTGTCTACAAAGAAAATATAGCAGAAATATTAACAAAGTTCTTGAAAAAACTACAATCTATTATTTCTAATAGATTTCGAGATATCGATTTTTGAATTCAGATTTCTAATAGCGCGACCACTATCGAACACCCACTCAATTCCACTTATTTTTACCAAAAATGCAAGTGTTTCTAGCTTGCACTTAAAAAAAATCAAGCTATAGGGATAATTACAACGACTCCTAAATAAATAAACAAATTAAGTATCACGAGACGTAATTAAATCGTGAAGCTGAATGCATGCCGTACACCTTTCCCTAGAACTTTAAGTACTAACAGAGGTATTGATTGGGTCGACCGGTCAACTGCGACAAATCTGCTATATCCCCTTCCACGTCTCTTAGCGATGTGCACAGTTTCTCGGTTTATTTCATACGTTTGGCAACGTGTTTACTGTCCTCTCTTTGTTCAGTACATTATAAACGCATTGTACTCTTCTTACATACGGAAATCTCGAACCAAGACTAACATTTGCCAGCCCTTAGTATAATTTTGTATAATATTTAAATTGGCTGCATGCTTAGGTCATCTCAGGATGATCGAACAATCTTTTTCGAACCTTAAAAACAATTTCATTCGGTATTCAATCCATTACTGTGAAAGGCGTAAATAATATATTTCGCTTTTCGTGACCGACTGTTTTTTATTCACCATTCAGCATAGTTCCTTATCTGGCGAATTTTAATTTGAACATTACTGCCTGGAATTTTTACAAGACGAAATTGACGCCTACCACCTAAAGGCTCGTGGGTGGCTGTTGACGAGATATCTAAATTTTAACGCCAGGCATTTTGACGATGTTCGTATTTTACATCGCGTATAAAAAACACGTTTGTACGTTCTGCAAAAGCGAAGGTGTGTATGTGTATGGCCCCGTCTGTGTTTATTTCGATTCGTTCTCTAATGTTATCCCTGTTACGTATAGTTTAAGCTAAAATGTTGTTTTTCCTCAAGTAATTAGATTTATTTAAGAATTTTATATGCGCGAGGATTTATTTTAAAAGGATTTAATTGCACTAGGTGTAAACGTGGAGGAATTTTTAAACGTTTGGTAGCTATAACCGGGTTGATTTATATATGTAATGTGTTATTTTAAGTCCTGATCAGTTTATGTCATGTCAAAATAAATTAGACTGAGCAAACTGTAGATGGTGTGATCTATTACGTTCCTACCCACTATGTTCTAAACTTCAACAGATAAAGCCTAGGTTAAATCTTTTCACAAACTTGTAATTTATCTGCCAATGTTTATATTTAAGTTATCCAACATTTTTCAACTATTTTTACTAAACCGATATGAAACTTAGAAACCTCAGACTAAGTTTCAATTATACAGAACCCTTTTTGTTAAAAATCTACTTTTAGTAAGTAGTTACTACAATAGTAAGTTTTTCTAACTCATTTCTCCATAATCCCTCCTAGGTTATTAGTTACTATATAAATTGAAACAATATTAATAAAAAATAAACATAGAAAAATTAGCCTCCTGTATTATAAATTTCCAAGTTAAATTGACCACAAAATAACACGAAATTTTAATATGCTCGTTTATCAAACATAATACATCGAATAATATCCAAGCATAACAATTCAACAGAAACCAATTGGCAAAATGTCAACAAATTTCCAGAGTTTATAATGGAGTGTTAAAATGCTTACGAAAGTTAGAATTACAATCATCTATTCGTTTAAAATATTTGACGAAATAATTGAAAATCAGAAATAAAACCCATTGTGTATTATTTTCTGATTTAATTATTTTTTCTAATAATGTTATCACTCTCTGATAATACGTTAAAACTGAACTATTTTTATACATATTGTAGTTACCTCAGGATGAAGAATTTCAATAACCTGTGGGATCACAGCCTATTCAAAGCTAGCTTGCCGTTCATCGCATGGAAATATGCGTATCTATACATAGACATTGTTAATTGTAGATTTGTTTAAAAAACGATAGAAACTGGTGCTTTGACTGATGGTATTACGGCAGGCAAAACGCACATATACTCTGTTTTTTTTTCTCAGGTAAGATTTCGACAGAAGATGACAGAAAAAAAGCAGATGACGTCCCATACCAATCTATTTATTTTACTTAAAAAAGTTTCTAATATTTTTTAAGTTAACTAAGGATGGGTTTAAATATAAATCCGTCATACGTCGTCTCTTGTTGTTTTTGACCAGTCTTGTTGATTTATTTCAAAAATGACAGATGATATTTCAATTTTATTGGTTTGACGGAACGATGAACGACAAAAGGACGCCGATGCGTATGAATTCGCCTTTAGATTTTTGAGGCTTGTCAAAGTCTTGCCAAATTATAGGTTATAATTTTGTGTAAACTTATGTCAAATACCCTGCGCGTTCTGGAAGATGATGTACCTATTTTGATTCGTGTTATTACGTGTGTTTTGTGACTTTTGAGGTCAAGTGGAGGAAAAATCAAGGGAAAATTAATTAGTAGACACAGAGCACAGTTTATAGTTAATACTCGCTGCCTAGGCAGAAAGTCTTATACACAAATAAAGTTACCATCAATAAAGTTTGTATACCATCTCGTCGTAGATAAATGCATCTCGTGTATGGTACAAAAAGGATCGTACTAAACATAGGTATACTAAAAACTAGAGTAGCTGTAAACTATCGACATCGCACGATATGTAAATAATGGATTTTAGTACTACAGAAAAATAATGTCAAAAGGTACTGGTTTAAAAAAATTAAGATTAAAGTTAATTAATCAACCTTAAGGTAGGGTCAACCGGGGTAATAGTAAACGACTTTTGCAAGTTTAATATTTTTTCAATTTTATCTGTAAATTATAGCTTTACTGTTCCAAAATTAACAACGAAATATTTTTCGGGGCATTATTTAGACTGTAAACTTTATTAAAATGAAGATTAACATT